>NC_091375.1:3867460-4102460 GCF_038502225.1 Cherax quadricarinatus
TCTGTCCCTGACCCCTTTAGTAAAACTTAAATACTTTATTCTGAATATAGGCCTACTGAGTAGAGTCGGGGAATTTTGCCACATCTAAGCCATCGCATTGTGTTAGCAAGTTTTCCTTTACACTGGTGCAGTCCATGGCCTTTGTGATAGAAGGCCACGTGCAGCCAATCTATTAAGTCAGGCTTAAGTAGGTCTAAAAATCTATAAATAGTCAAGAAAACATGTAATTGGGTGGTTTTATTTTGTTTTGTTTGTGTTTTAATCCCTTTTTTTCCTATAATCAGATGTAGGGTATAACTTCAAGGATTGTTCTTATATGTAGTTTTTTTTCTTAGGACGAGTTTGTTCATGAAGGAGAACAAATACTTCTCTCAGTTGAACTTTTGGTTGCCTCTTGGCTATGTGTTTGCTCTGGGTCTCTTCTTCACAGAAGACACTTCTCAAACCCGTCTTCTGCATCGTGATATGACAGATGAATGGAGAGGTAAGATTCTTTAAGGTCTTAATTTTCAGTGCACAAGGACATGGATAGGATCAAGGGGCTAGTAACTTCTTTTCCCTTTTTTTTTTTTTTAACACATTGGCCATTTCCCACCACGTCAGGGTGGCCCGAAAAAGAATAACTTTCATCATCATTCACCCCATCACCGTCTTGTTAGAGGCGCGCTCACACTACATTTATAAAACTACAACATTAACACCCCTCTGAAGGAGGGGTGTTAAATTATTAAACGCAAATAGAACAAAATGTTACATTTCTTTTTTGGGCCACTCTGCCTCAGTGGGAGACAACCAGTGTATTCAAAGAAAGAAGAAAAAAATGGTTAACTTTTATTAACTAAAGTTATGTAGCAAGCTACAGTTTGAAATCCAAATTTTTCTGAATACAGATGTGAAATGCTGGTCATAATTATGGGCTTTTCAGAATGCACAAGAATTTATTTTTAAACCCAAAGTCACTTCAGATATATATATATATATACCTTCAATTTTTCTTTTAATACAGTAGATCAGATGTTTCCTATCAACAAGGGGTGACCCAAATAAGTAAACACATTTTGGTGGGTGTTGAGTGATGGTGATAGTGTTCCTTTCTGTTTTGGGTCACCCTGCCTCGGTGGGAGACGGCTGTTGTATTGAAAAAAAATTGCCATTACTCATTCTCTAGCTGATATTACAGTTCAGAGAATTCACTCAGCATTCTTGCTAATTCCTCAGAGTGCAGACACTACATATTTCCCATTTCAAAAACTAGTTTGACTGAGTGGTTTTCCTGGATCCCATCATAAATGTCATTTTGCTCACATTGTTAACATGTCACATCCCAAAACCACTGGTCTGTACTTAGTCTAATTTTTTAATGCTCATGTATGCCTGTTGGAATCAAAAGATCTTATTACTCAAAACTCCTTTGACAACCTCTATCCAATTCTTCTTGAGGAATCCCCTACCCCTCTTTCCATCAACCCAAAATCTATATATCTTCAGCCAACCTATCCTGCTTTTTGACAGGTTAGAATATGAGTTTATATTAAACCTTGTGGAGCGATAGAGCTACATACATAGAGATGAATACAGTGAGAATATTTCATCATCATTTACCTGATCAAGTTATAGTATTACTTTCCTGCCACCTCTTGAAGTTTTAGGTTTTTATTATGTCTCTCATCTCTTTACAGGTTTCTTGTTTTCCTTCATTTATTTTCTTTAACTTTTAACATTCATACAATATAATCTCTGAAGGTACTGGGGTAATTAGGGAAAACTTTAGCTCTTGATTTCCTAGTCTTCCCGGTTTTCTTTGTCTATAGCTATGCTCACCAGTAATCTAAATAAAATAAAAATAAAAATCCTCATTGGAAATGTTTTTACAATTATAGATGTGATACATAGGTGTGAGTTTATAGTAGTTTTGTAACAATTTTATGAAACTCATATTATGTTCAGCATTTTAGTCAGTCTGTTGACTTGTATCCTGTTGCTTGTACATCTTATACTGATATTCTCAATGCAAAACTTCATGCTCAGACTCCATTACATTATGATATACAATCTATTTCTCATACTTCTCTTGTATTTCTTCTCTCTAGATGACCAATGAATTCTATTTTCAACCTCTCTTGTTTTTTTTTTTTTTTATTATCACACTGGCCGATTCCCACCAAGGCAGGGTGGCCCAAAAAAGAAAAACTTTCACCATCATTCACTCCATCACTGTCTTGCCAGAAGGGTGCTTTACACTACAGTTTTTAAACTGCAACATTAACACCCCTCCTTCAGAGTGCAGGCACTGTACTTCCCATCTCCAGGACTCAAGTCCGGCCTGCCGGTTTCCCTGAACCCCTTCATAAATGTTACTTTGCTCACACTCCAACAGCACGTCAAGTATTAAAAACCATTTGTCTCCATTCACTCCTATCAAACATGCTCACGCATGCCTGCTGGAAGTCCAAGTCCCTCGCACACAAAACCTCCTTTACCCCCTCCCTCCAACCTTTCCTAGGCCGACCCCTACCCCGCCTTCCTTCCACTACAGACTGAGACACTCTTGAAGTCATTCTGTTTCGCTCCATTCTCTCTACATGTCCGAACCACCTCAACAACCCTTCCTCAGCCCTCTGGACAACAGTTTTGGTAATCCCGCACCTCCTCCTAACTTCCAAACTACGAATTCTCTGCATTATATTCACACCACACATTGCCCTCAGACATGACATCTCCACTGCCTCCAGCCTTCTCCTCGCTGCAACATTCATCACCCATGCTTCACACCCATATAAGAGCGTTGGTAAAACTATACTCTCATACATTCCCCTCTTTGCCTCCAAGGACAAAGTTCTTTGTCTCCACAGACTCCTAAGTGCACAACTCACCCTTTTTCCCTCATCAATTCTATGATTCACTTCATCTTTCATAGACCCATCCGCTGACACGTCCACTCCCAAATATCTGAATACATTCACCTCCTCCATACTCTCTCCCTCCAATCTGATATCCAATCTTTCATCACCTAATCTTTTTGTTATCCTCATAACCTTACTCTTTCCTGTATTCACTTTTAATTTTCTTCTTTTGCACACCCTACCAAATTCATCCACCAATCTCTGCAACTTCTCTTCAGAATCTCCCAAGAGCACAGTGTCATCAGCAAAGAGCAACTGTGACAACTCCCACTTTATGTGTGATTCTTTATCTTTTAACTCCACGCCTCTTGCCAAGACCCTCACATTCACTTCTCTTACAACCCCATCTATAAATATATTTAAACAACCACGGTTACATCACACATCCTTGTCTAAGGCCTACTTTTACTGGGAAATAATTTCCCTCTTTCCTACCTCTCTTGTTATTAGATTTTAATTGTGATTTCCTTTGGGGCATTTTTCATTGTGTACTCTGTCATCTTAAACAAAATTGGTATTTCACTGTTGCTAAGTTGTAGTGGTGGTAACAAGATTTACCATAGGTGTTTGAGTCAAAGATAAGAAGAGACCAACAGTACTGTTAGAGTGTAAAGGTTGCTGTTTTATCCTCATATGGCAGGATGTTAATACTTCCCTGGATGGTTGATGTCAGCCAGTCTACAACATTATTTTTACTTCTTCTTTCTTTCAACACACCGGCAGTATCCCACAGAGGCGGGGTGGCCCAAAAGGAAAAACGAAAGTTTCTCCTTTTACATTTAGTAATATATACAGGAGAAGAGGTTACTAGCCCCTTGCTCCCGGCATTTTAGTCGCCTCTTACAACACGCATGGCTTACGGAGGAAGAATTCTGTTCCACTTCCCCATGGAGATAAGAGGAAATAAACAAGAATAAGAACTAGAAAGAAAATAGAAGAAAACCCAGAGGGGTGTGTATATATGTGCTTGTACATGTATGTGTAGTGTGACCTAAGTGATTATTTTTACTTATTTATTATTATTATTATTGTTGTTGGAGTGTGAGCAAGGTAACATTTATGAAGGGATTCAGGGAAACCGTCAGGCCAGACCTGAGTCCTAGAGATGGGAAGTACAGTGCCTGCACTCTGAAGGACGGGTGTTACTGTTGCAGTTTTATAACTGTAGTGTAAGCATGCCTTTGGCTAGACAGTGATGGAGTGAGTGATGATGAAAGTTTTTCTTTTTTTGGGCCAGTGTGTTAATAATAATAAAATATTATTATTATTATTATTTTTTTTTTTATCACACTGGCCGATTCCCACCAAGGCAGGGTGGCCCGAAAAAGAAAAACTTTCACCATCATTCACTCCATCACTGTCTTGCTTATTATCATTATTGTTATTATTATTGTTAATTAGTCTTGTAAATTCCTTGCATTAATTTTAATAAAATCCTCTAAAATATTAGTCGTATATCATCATCAAATGCTCTGCATTATACATATTTTTAACAGTTCTTCAATTAAATTTTAATTCTCCTCACATTCTGAGACACTGTAGCAATATATTGTTTGGAAGTAAATATGGTTATTATAATGCCATTTTCTTTATTTTATTTTAATAATTTATTTATTTATTTTTGTCCAAAATTGGCATCTGGATATGCTCTTTGAGACTGGTTTCATTAATAGCAAAATTTTAACTCATAATAGTTTCACTTACCCTAGGTAGTAGGTTGGTATTCAGCAACCGCCCAGGGAGGTACTACCATCCTGCCATGTGAGTGTAAAACGAAAGCCAGTAATTGTTTTACATGATGGTAAGATTGCTGGTGTCTTTTATCTGTCTCATAAACATGCAAAATTTCAGGTATACGTCTTGTTACTTCTACTTACACTTAGGTCACACTACACATGCGTATACAACCATATATATATACACACACCCCTCTGAGTTTTCTTCTTTTCTCTTACTAGTTCTTGTTTTTATTTCCTCTTATCTCCACGGGGAAGTGGAACAGAATTCTTCCTCCGTAAGCCATGCGTGTTGTAAAAGTCGACTAAAATGCCATGAGCAAGGGGCTAGTAACCCCTTCTCCGCCTTGGAAGAAGAAGAAACAGTAGTAGTTTCACTTATAATGGAACTGCTGTTAGGGGGTTAATACCTCAGTTACCAATTAGTGTTTTCCATTTGCCTATTTCTTCTTCTTTCAATGTACCAGCCATATCCCACCGAGGCGGGGTGGCCCAAAAGGAAAAACGAAAGTTTTGCCTTTTAAATTTAGTAATATATACAGGAGAAGGGGTTACTTGCCCCTTGCTCTTGGCATTTTAGTCGCCTCTTACAACACACATGGCTTACGGAGGAAGAATTCTGTTCCACTTCCCCATGGAGGTAAGAGGAAATAAACAAGAACAAGAACTAGAAAGAAAATAGAAGAAAACCCAAAGGGGTGTGTATATATATGCTTGTTTATGTATGTGTAGCGTGACCTAAGTGTAAGTAGAAGTAGCAAGACGTACCTGAAATCTTGCATGTGTATGAGACAGAAAAAAGAAGACACCAGCAATCCTACCATCGTGTAAAACAATTACAGGCTTCAGTTTTACACTCACTTGGCAGGACGGTAGTACCTCCCTGGGCGGTTGCTGTCTACCAACCTACTACCTAGGAATTTGCCTATTTATATTAATAAAAATAATCCACAGTACTGTACATCTTTTTGAATCCACATTAGTGCTTCATTTGCATCTTTCTTATTACAACATTGGCCATCTTCCATCATGGTAGGATACCCAAAGAAGGAACCACATTCACCATCATTCACTCAGAATTTTTTTCAACGTGCTGGCCGTCTCTCACCAAAGCAGGGCGACCCAAAAAAGAAAGAAATACTTTCACTATCATTCATACATAATCACTGCCTATGTCATTATTTAGACAGTATTCTTCTCTCCCCAGGCTGGATGCAACTGGTGATTCTCATTTATCACATGACTGGAGCCTCGCAGGTTCTGCCAATTTACATGCATATTCGTGTTCTTGTGTCCGCGTACCTGTTCCTCACAGGCTATGGCCATTTTTCTTACTATTGGAGTGGAAGAGACATGGGCATTGTCCGTTACTGTCAGGTGAGATGTTGTTGCAGTTAACAAGTAAAGATAATAACTCTGTAATTCTTTGATCTTGAGGAAAGACATTTGCTAACAACAATTATTCATGCAACAAATTCTTAAACTGTTGCTTGTGGGAACCACATATAATAAAAATGAATAATTATTTTATGTGGGGGGCTGCTTATTGTAAAATAAAAATGAATAATTAATGAAAAATGCAATAAATTACCCTATGATATGAAGATCCTTGAAGCCAAATTTTGTAAGTGAATGAAATCATGCATAACACTGATGTTTAGAATTTGTAGCACAAAATTTGATTTTTTTTTTTTTAATTAATTTACAAAGCTTTCATGGGTTGACTGCAACTTCAGGGTATGTTACTGACTGTAGCATGGCTTGAGGTGCAGTGCTATGTTTTCACACCAGTTTTGGTTCTTTTTACTCTAATTGGGTGATGTGTTGAGTACAAGATATAGGAATACACCATGGCCAAGTTTAAAGGATGTAAGGATGTGGCTTTCGAAAGAGAGGGACATTACAGAATATGTTAGGAGGAAGAGTGCAGGTTGTGTGTAGTAGAACTCTGTTTTAGGAGGGAACATGAGAATGAATGGAAGTGCAATGAACCCTCAATTTATTAGACCTCTAGTTAATGGATTTAAGAAATGTGGGAAATGATAAAAAACAATGGACAAAGTCTGTTGGGTACAAAGTTGTCTGTTGCTGTTATGATCACAGTTAAACAACCTCATCTCCAGCCACCACAATCACCATTACTGGTCACCTGCTTGTCTTCTGTTAGTCAGGTAAATCAAGAGCTTACTGTATAGGCCTCATCTGATACATCAGGTGTGTAATGATGTACAGGAGGCCCTCCACATTCGTGAGGCTTAGGTGGTCAAGAACCTCATGAATCTTGAAAATTCGCAAATGTTAGGTGTGCAAGCATGATGTAGGGAAATATAATAATACTGCACTGTAGCGCAAATATATTGTAGGGAAATATAATAATAGCATTTACTTAGCCTAACAATACTGCTTCCTTAACCTACTGAACCACAAACAATCATAAAAGACACAAAAACATCGTAAAATATTGTATATGATTGGGCGGCTGGGCATTTGCGAATGTTCGAAGCTTGCAAAAGTGGAACTTGCGAAAGTGGAGGGCTAGCTGTACTATAAAAGGGTGAAACAGTCTTAACACTCTCAAATTAATGATGCACATAAATAGGGGGTTACAGTGCATTTCATCTACCATTATTCTAATTTTTTTTTTTTTCAACAAGTCGGTCGTCTCCCACCGAGGCAGGGTGACCCAAAAAAGAAAGAAAATCCCCAAAAAGAAAATACTTTCATCATCATTCAACACTTTCACCACACTCACACATTATCACTGCTTTTGCAGAGGTGCTCAGAATATAACAGTTTAGAAGCATATACGTATAGAGATACACAACATATCCCTCCAAACTGCCAATATCCCAAACCCCTCCTTTAAAGTGCAGGCATTGTACTTCCCATTTCCAGGACTCAAGTCCGACTATATGAAAATAACCGGTTTCCCTGAATCCCTTCACTAAATATTACCCTGCTCACACTCCAACAGATCATCAGGTCCCAAGTATCATTCGTCTCCATTCACTCCTATCTAACACGCTCATGCACGCTTGCTGGAAGTCCAAGCCCCTCACCCACAAGACCTCCTTTACCCCCTCTTTCCAACCCTTTCGAGGACGACCCCTACCCCTCTTTCCTTCCCCTATAGATTTATATGCTTTCCATGTCATTCTACTTTGATCCATTCTCTCTAAATGACCAAACCACCTCAACAACCCCTCTTCTGCCCTCTGACTAATGCTTTTATTAACTCCACACCTTCTCCTAATTTCCACACTCCGAATTTTCTGCATAATATTTACACCACACATTGCCCTTAGACAGGACATCTCCACTGCCTCCAACCGTCTCCTCACTGCTGCATTTACCACCCAAGCTTCACATCCATATAAGAGTGTTGGTACTACTATACTTTCATACATTCCCTTCTTTGCCTCCATAGATAACGTTTTTTGACTCCACATATACCTCAACGCACCACTCACCTTTTTTCCCTCATCAATTCTATGATTAACCTCATCCTTCATAAATCCATCCGCCGACACGTCAACTCCCAAGTATCTGAAAACATTCACTTCTTCCATACTCCTCCTCCCCAATTTGATATCCAATTTTTCTTTATCTAAATCATTTGATACCCTCATCACCTTACTCTTTTCTATGTTCACTTTCAACTTTCTACCTTTACACACATTCTCAAACTCATCCACTAACCTTTGCAATTTTTCTTTAGAATCTCCCATAAGCACAGTATCATCAGCAAAAAGTAACTGTGTCAATTCCCATTTTGAATTTGATTCCCCATAATTTAATCCCACCCCTCTCCCGAACACCCTAGCATTTACTTCTTTTACAACCCCATCTATAAATATATTAAACAACCATGGTGACATTACACATCCCTGTCTAAGACCTACTTTTACCGGGAAGTATTCTCCCTCTTTTCTACACACCCTAACCTGAGCCTCACTATCCTCATAAAAGCTCTTTACAGCATTTAGTAACTTACCACCTATTCCATATACTTGCAACATCTGCCACATTGCTCCTCTATCCACTCTATCATATGCCTTTTCTAAATCCATAAATGCAATAAAAACTTCCCTACCTTTATCTAAATACTGTTCACATATATGCTTCAATGTAAACACTTGATCTACACATCCCCTACCCACTCTGAAACCTCCTTGTTCGTCCGCAATTCTACATTCTGTCTTACCTCTAATTCTTTCAATTATAACCCTACCGTATACTTTTCCTGGTATACTCAGTAAACTTATTCCTCTATAATTTTTACAATCTCTTTTGTCCCCTTTCCCTTTATATAAAGGGACTATACATGCTCTCCGCCAATCCCTAGGTACCTTCCCCTCTTTCATACATTTATTAAACAAAAGTACCAACCACTCCAACACTATATCCCCCCCTGCTTTTAACATTTCTGTCATGATCCCATCAGTTCCAGCTGCTTTACCCCCTTTCATTCTACATAATGCCTCACGTACCTCCACCACACTTACAGTCTGCTCTTCTTCACTCCTAAAAGATGGTATACCTCCCTGGCCAGTACATGAAATTACCGCCTCCCTTTCTTCCTTAACATTTAAAAGTTCCTCAAAATATTCTCGCCATCTACCTAATACCTCCCTCTCCCCATCTACTAACTCCCCTACTCTGTTTTTAACTGACAAATCCATACTTTCCCTAGGCTTTCTTAACTTGTTTAACTCACTCCGAAATTTTTTCTTATTTTCATTAAAATTTCTTGACAGTGCCTCTCCCACTCTTTCATCTGCTCTCCTTTTGCACTCTCTCACCACTCTCTTCACCTTTCTTTTACTCTCCATATACTCTGCTCTTCTTATAACACTTCGGCTTTGTAAAAACCTCTCGTAAGCTACCTTTTTCTCTTTTATCACACCCTTTACTTCATCATTCCACCAATCACTCCTCTTTCCTCCTGCCCCCACCCTCCTATAACCACAAACTTCTGCCCCACATTCTAATACTGCATTTTTAAAACTATTCCAACCCTCTTCAACCCCCCCACTACTCATCTTTGCACTAGCCCACCTTTCTGCCAATAGTCGCTTATATCTCACCCGAACTTCCTCCTCCCTTAGTTTATACACTTTCACCTCCCTCTTACTTGTTGTTGCCACCTTCCTCTTTTCCCATCTACCTCTTACTCTAACTGTAGCTACAACTAAATAATGATCCGATATATCAGTTGCCCCTCTATAAACATGTACATCCTGGAGCCTACCCATCAACCTTTTATCCACCAATACTATACAAAAAAAGAAGTTTCAATATATTCAGCAGATAAACTTTTGGAAAATTATCCCTTTCAGTTTAATGTTAAATTTAAAAGGGTACTTGTTTCCCCCTAAGTATATAAACAAGACAAGTTTTGCAGTCATGCCATTCTGCTAGTTTTTAAGTCTCAAGTGTGGTGATTTGTATTATTAACTAGCGTATGAGTAAAACTGATATTGTGATTAGTATTGTTTTCAGACAAGAACTTAATTAGATGGAGACTCTATATATGCTCTCTAACAGCAAAATGAGTAACAAAGTTGTATTTATATCTAGTTATTTGTGAGTGTGTTGTTGAGCATTAGCTCTTGGGTCCATCCCTTAACAGTTGATTGACAGGAATTAGCTCAGTTTTATTTTCTGAACTCCTGTATGAAGTGTGCATCAGTTTTATTTTCTGAACTCCTGTATGAAGTGTATGAAGTGTGCATCTACTGTGTCATTGTTTAGTTCATTCTACCTGTTAAATACTTTTTTTTTTTTTTACAAGTCGGCCGTCTCCCACCAAAGCAGGGTAACCCAAAAAGAAAATACTTTCATCATTATTCAACACTTCCGCCTCACTCACACATAATCACTGTTTTTTGCAGAGGTGCTCAGAATACAACAGTTTAGAAGCATATACATATAAAGATACACAAACACATCCCTCCAAACTGCCAGTATCCCAAACCCCTCCTTTGAAGTGCAGGCATTGCACTTCCCATTTCCAGGACTCAAGTCTGTTTATATAAAAATAACAGGTTTTCCTGAATCCTTTCACTAAATATTACCCTGCTCACACTCCACCAACTCGTCAGGTCCCAAATACCATTCATCTCCATTCACTCCGATCTAACACACTCATGCAAGCTTGCTGGAAGTCCAAGCCCCTCACCCACAAAACCTCCTTTACCCCTTCCCTCCAACCTTTTTGAGGACGACCCCTACCCCGCCTTCCTTCCCCTACAGATTTATATGTTCTCCATGTCATTCTACTTTGATCCATTCTCTCTAAATGACCAAACCACCTCAACAACCCCTCTTCAGCCCTCTGACTAATACTTTTATTAATGCCACACCTTCTCCTAATTTCCACACACTGAATTTTCTGCATAATATTTACACCACACATTGCCCTTAGACAGAACATCTCCACTGTCTCCAACCGTCTCTTTGCTACAACATTTACAACTCAAGCTTCACACCCATATAAGAGTGTTGGTACCACTATACTTTCATACATTCCCTTCTTTGCCTATATAGATAACGTTTTTTTGTCTCCACATATACCTCAATGTGGCAGATGTTGCAGGTGTATGGTGTAGGAGGTAGGTTACTGAAAGCAGTGAAGAGTTTTTACGAGGATAGTGAGGCTCAAGTTAGAGTATGCAGGAAAGAGGGAAATTTTTTATAGATGCAGTTGTAAGAGAAGTGATTGCAAGGGTCTTGGCAAGAGGTGTAGAATTAAAAGATAAAGAATCAAATACAGAGTTGGAGTTGTCATAGTTGCTTTTTGCTGATGACACTGTGCTCTTGGGAGATTCTGAAGAGAAGTTGCAGAGGTTGGTTGATGAACTTGGTAGGGTATGTAAAAGAAGAAAATTAAAAGTGAATACAGGAAAGAGTAAGGTTATGAGGATAACAAAAAGATTAGGTGATGAAAGATTGGATATCAGATTGGAGGGAGAGAGTATGGAGGAGGTGAATGTTTTCAGATATTTGGGAGTGGACGTGTCAGCGGATGGGTCTATGAAAGATGAGGTGAATCATACAATTGATGAAGGGAAAAGGGTGAGTGGTGCACTTAGGAGTCTGTGGAGACAAAGAACTTTGTCCTTGGAGGCAAAGAGGGGAATGTATGAGAGTATAGTTTTACCAATGCTCTTATATGGGTGTGAAGCATGGGTGATGAATGTTGCAGTGAGGAGGAGGAGGCTGGAGGCAGTGGAGATGTCATGTCTGAGGGCAATGTGTGGTGTGAATATAATGCAGAGAATTCGTAGTTTGGAAGTTAGGAGGAGGTGCGGGATTACCAAAACTGTTGTCCAGAGGGCTGAGGAAGGGTTGTTGATGTGGTTCGGACATGTAGAGAGAATGGAGCGAAACAGAGTGACTTCAAGAGTGTATCAGTCTGTAGTGGAAGGAAGGCGGGGTAGGGGTCGGCCTAGGAAAGGTTGGAGGGAGGGGGTAAAGGAGGTTTTGTGTGCGAGGGGCTTGGACTTCCAGCAGGCATGCGTGAGCGTGTTTGATAGGAGTGAATGGAGACAAATGGTTTTTAATACTTGACGTGGTTCAGGGAAGGGGTTCAGGGAAACCGGCAGGCCGGACTTGAGTCCTGGAGATGGGAAGTACAGTGCCTGCACTCTGAAGGAGGGGTGTTAATGTTGCAGTTTAAAAACTGTAGTGTAAAGCACCCTTCTGGCAAGACAGTGATGGAGTGAATGATGGTGAAAGTTTTTCTTTTTCGGGCCACCCTGCCTTGGTGGGAATCAGCCAGTGTGATAATAATATAATAAAAAAATATACCTCAATGCACCACTCACCTTTTTTCCCTCATCAATTCTGTGATTAACCTCATCCTTCATAAATCCATCCGCTGACACGCCAACTCCCAAATATCTGAAAACATTCACTTCTTCCATACTCCTCTCCAATTTGATATCCAATTTTTCTTTATCTAAATCATTTGATACTATCATCACCTTACTCTTTTCTATGTTCACTTTCAACTTTCTATCTTTACACACCTTTTACAGTATATTAAAGTGTTTCCCTATTTCTCTGACTCATCTTCGTGTTCGAGTTCCATTTATGTCCCATTGTTCTGCATCTTTCCTAGTAAAATCTGTCCATGTCAGTTTTGTCTGTAAACAGGTGTTTTCATTCATGGCCAGATCAGGCTCTAGCAGTCCCTTAGCTTAATCTCATTTTTAGTACAATACAAGTCTGGATGCACATACAGTGGAACCTCAGTACTCAAAAAGCTCCCTACTCGAACAAAGCTCAGCACTCAACCAAACACGACCTGCCAGAACTTCACTGTAAACTATTTTGTGTTTCTTCGCATTTTTTTTTTTTTTATATTGTATAAGTACACCTATGAAGATTAATGATAACAGCTAACTAAAACGAAAATTGGATGGGAAGAATTTGTTCAATACATGTACTTGAACGGATCGGCACTTGAACAGCCTTCTGGAATGAATTAAGTTCGAGTACCGAGGTTCCACTGTACAGTATATGTATGTACAGTGGTCCCTCAATAATCGTCCGGCCTGAAAATCGTCTATTTCGGAAATAGTCCTGTTTTTTCGTCAAAATATTGGCTCGGAAATGGTCCGGTAACTCGCTAATAGTCCTTCGTCCCGGACGCGTACTCACGGTCTGAGCGGCCTCGAGCCGCCTCGGCCTTTCCTTCCCAGCCAGTGTGCCATTGTTTACCAGTGAGCGACGGTCCCCTCACGTGCTCCAGTGAAATATTTCATAATATTTCATTTATTTTAGTGCTTGCAAGTTATTTAAGTGCTAAATAAGCTACCATGGCTCTAAAGAAAGCTCCTAGTGCCAAGCCTTTGGTAAAGAAGGTGAGAAATACGATTGAATTTAAGAAAAACATCATAGAACAATATGATAGTGGCGTACGTGTGGGCGAACTGGCCAGGATGTATAACAAATCCCGTACAACCATATCTTCCATCATAGCCAAGAAAAAGGAAATCAAGGATGCTGTTGTTGCAAAGGGGGTAAATATGCTGACTAAAATGAGATCACCAGTACTCGAAGATGTTGAGAAGTTATTATTGGTGTGGATAAATGAGAAACAATTAGCAGGAGACAGTCTTATGACGTTGCTTATTTGTGAAAAGGCTAGGCAGTTGCATGACGATTTGGTAAAGAAATTGCTTGCAACTAGTGATGATGTGAGTGAATTTAAGGCTAGCAAAGGCTGGTTTGAGAGATTTAACCCTTTGAGGGTCGACAGGCCCTCTCCGAAACTCGTTCTCAGGGTCGGCCAAATTTAAAAAAAAAAAAAAAATATTTTCTCTTATGAAAAGATAGAGAATCTTTTCCCGATCATAAAGACACCAAAAGTTTGAAATTTGATAGAAAACTTACGGAATAATGCTCTCGCAAAGTTAGCGGTCTCGGCGATGTTTACGCATCGGCGATTTTGCCCACTTTGAGCCCCATTTTCAGCCAATTTCACTGTAGTAGTCGACAAAAAACATGAATATTTCGCTAGAACTCCATTTTTTCTATCGAATGCGTGCAAGAAACCACCCATTTATGAAATTCAACTATCTAGTACAGTGGTCAGAATTTAGCAATTTTGCCAATTTCACACAAATTTCAAAAGATGCCAATTTCCGAATAGGGTCCAGAATAAACAAGAAAGACATTCCTGGCACTAAAATGACATTTCCTCTAGTCATTAGTCACGTCTCAAGGCCCCTCTTATATTATTTTGCTTTCCACTTTGAATTTTTATTCTCACAAAAAATATAAGATTTACTGTTATGCAGACTACTGCATTAGTGTAAAAAATGGTATAAATATTATTGGTGCACTTGTGAAAGAATATTAGACTCACCAGTTGACGTGTATTGCACGCTTGGCACGATTTGTTTACTTTTGAAGTTTGGTAAAAATCGAACATTTCTGCTACTTTGAGCTCAATTTCAAGGCACCTTTCATTGTAAAACAAGTCAAAATCATCTCAATTTCTGTAATATGTCTTCCATTCTATAAAATGAGACCAAGAAAACTAGAATACAACAATAAATACCATACGAAAATACACTGCAAAGTCGCTGATTTATTCCAAAAAAATGGTCAAAGTTTTTTTTTTCTCATAATGCACTGTGTGCTGCAGGATTTTTTTTAGACTGTGCACACTGACCACATAGATCCATTCTTTCATATGAAGGCCTACCAGCTTTCTCCCACTAGATTTGAGGCCGCTAGAATTTATGCGTACTAGTACGTCAAAAACCCCTACGCGTAAGACGTACTAGTACGACCAAAACCCTCAAAGGGTTAAGAACCGTACTGGCATACACAGTGTGGTAAGGCATGGTGAGACTGCCAGTTCGGACCACAAGGCGGCTGAAAAATATGTGCATGAATTCCAGGAGTACATAAACAGTGAAGGACTGAAACCTGAACAAGTGTTCAATTGTGACAAAACAGGCCTCTTTTGGAAGAAAATGCCAAAGAGGACCTTCATTACACAAGAGGAAAAGGCAATGCCAGGACACAAGCCTATGAAAGACAGGCTGACGCTAATGTTCTGTGCTAATGCTAGTGGGGATTTCAAAGTGAAGCCGTTACTAGTGTACCATTCTGAAAATCCCAGAGTCTTCAGGAAAAACAATGTTATGAAGAGTAAATTGTGTGTGTTTTGGAAATCTAATAGTAAGGCATGGGTCACAAGGGAAATTTTTGTAGAGTGGTTCAACGAAGTGTTTGTCCCTAGTGTGAAGAATTACCTCCTGGAAAAGAAATTGGATCTCAGGTGCCTCCTAGTAATGGACAATGCACCTGCTCATCCTCCAAACTTGGATGACCTAATTCTGAAGGAGTTTGGGTTCATCACAGTAAAGTTCTTGCCCCCGAATACCACTCCTCTTCTCCAACCCATGGACCAGCAGGTCATTGCAAACTTTAAAAAACTACACCAAAACAATGTTTGAAAGGTGCTTGAATGTGACCTCAGACACTCACTTAACCCTACGAGATTTTTGGAAAGAACATTTCAGTATTCTCCATTGTGTAAGCCTTATAGGTAAGGCTTGGGAGGGAGTGACTACCAGGACTTTGAACTCTGCTTGGAGAAAATTGTGGCCAGATTGTGTCCACAAGAGGGATTTTGAAGGGTTTGGGGCTGACCCTGATGAGCCTATGTCAGTTGTTAAATCCATTGTGGCACTGGGGGCTTCCATGGGGTTGGATGTGAGTTTGGAGGATGTGGAAGAGTTGGTGGAGGACCACAACAAAGAGTTAACCACTGAGGAGCTGCAAGAGCTTCAGCAGGAACAGCAACAGATGGCAGCTCTGAATCTTGCTGCAGAGGAGGAGGAAGAGAGATGGAGGAAGGTGCCTTCTTCAGAGATTAAGATTTTTGAAATGTGGGGTAGGATGGAAAGATTTATGGAGAAACATCACCCAGAGAAGGATGTTGCAAGCCATATCGGCAACTTGTACAGTGACAGAGTCTTGGCCCATTTTAGGGAAGTTTTAAAGAGACGCCAGAAACAGAGCTCTCAGGACAGTTTTTTTGCGAGACAGGACTCCAGTGACTCTCAAGGTGGTCCTAGTGGCATTAAGAAACAGAGAAGAGAAGTAACCCCAGAAAAGCAATTGGTACCTGAGGTGTTGATGGAAGGGGATGTCCCTTCCAAACAGTAATTCATCCAATCAGTCTCATTCTCCAGTCTTCCATACACAAAGAAGAATCGCCAATAAAGGTAAGTGTTATTCTGTTAATGTTTAATTCATCATGTGCCACTGTATTGTTTATGTACTACAGCTATATTTCATGTAAAAAAAATTTTTGTTTTAATACTTCTGGGTGTCAGGAACGGATTAATTGAATTTACATTATTTCTTACGAGGAAAATTGATTCGTAAATCGTCCATTTTGATAATAGTCCCACTTCCGGGAATGGATTATGGACGATTATTGAGGGACCACTGTATTTGGATTTAAAGTGGACCCTCGGGTAACGATACCATTGGATAGCAATAAAATCGGATACCGATGCATTTTTGCGTAAAAATATTGGCTCGACCAGTGATGAAAAACTCGGTTAAGGACATTCGTCCTGAACGTGTCCGCGCGGCCTGAGCCCATGTATGAGGTAGTGTGCCATTGTTTACAAGGCAGGGAGGACGATTCCACGTATACATGCGATATATTTTGCATTATTCCATTTATTTTAGTGCTTATAACTGCTAAATAAGCCACTATGGGCCCAGAGAAAGCTTCTAGTGACAGCCCTGTGATAAAGAAGGAAAGAAACACAATAAAATTCAAGGAAAAACTCATAGCAAAGTACCAAAGTGGAGGAGGAAGAGAGAGGGGAGAATGTGCCTTCTGCAGTGATTCAGTGATTCTGCGATATGTACGATACTAAAGCAGCAGGTATCGATAAAGGCTATAGCGCCAGCCAGCGATAAAGTGTAGAATTAACAGTGTAGCAAGTAAGTTAAGCGAGTAAGCAATAGAAAAACGACATGAAAGTAGCTCTCCAATGTTGTTGAATGTGTATCGGGCCACCAAACATACGCCAGCCTGCTATGTATCTTCCGCCACTCTAAACCTCTACCAGCATCTCCTCCATCAAACTAATTAAACTAACATCTCCTCCAAGGTAAGTGTAAATATAAAAGTGTAATTTTTTTTTTCAACAAACTGGCCGTATTCCACCGAGGCAGCGTGACCTAAAAAGAAAAGCCTAAAGTTTTTCTTTTTAAATTTAGTAATTTATACAGAAGGGGTTACAAGCCCCTTGCTCAAAAGTGTAAATATAAAAGGACCCCAATGGAAATACGTAAGTCACTCTTACTTTTTTGGGTTATCGTAGGTACTTTACGCATATGCTGCTGTGTATGATAATCTATGTACATAATTGTATTTGTGTATACCTGAATAAACTTATTATTTATTTATAAATTAAAATGTAAATATTTCTTATTTATAAATTAACCCTTAAATGGTCCAAACGTATATATACATTTTTTCAACATCTGAAAGTATGTAAAAAAATGTAGATCTTCTTTTTTGTTTTACATTTGAAAACGTTTTTTTTTTTTGTTATATTGTTATATTATTTTACATTTGAAAACATTTTTTTTTTTTTTTTGTTATACAGTGGACCCCCGGTTAACGATATTTTTTCACTCCAGAAGTATGTTCAGGTGCCAGTACTGACCGAATTTGTTCCCGTAAGGAATATTGTGAAGTAGATTAGTCCATTTCAGACCCCCAAACATACACGTACAAACGCACTTACATAAATACACTTACATAATTGGTCGCATTCGGAGGTAATCGTTATGCAGGGGTCCACTGTATTTGAAAATATGTAAAAAAAAGTAGATCTATTTTTGTAGCACTACGAATTTGAACGTTGATCTGTTTGGACCGTTTAAGGGTTAAAATGTAAATGTTTCTTATTTATAAGTTAAAATGTAAATCTTTCTTATTTATAAATTTCTTACATATATTGTTTGTGGATAGTGGTGGTGGCAGAAGCCTCCTCCACCACTAATATGTACAGCTTCTCTCAGTGGCCATTATAAACCCAACAACAACACTTCCATCACTTATCCTCACATACATTATGACATATTTTATTCATTCTAGAATATATATTATGTTTCTATGTTATTAATATTGTTTATTATGTCATATTAGATGAATTGTGATAGATAAATTAGCCAAAGAGATGATATTAGCATCATATTGAAGCATAAACTGGCCTTCCTCTCACCTCCTACATGTCTGCTACACTCCCTGCATGTCTGCTACACTCCCTGCATGTCTGCTACACTCCCTACATGTCTGCTACACTCCCTGCATGTCTGCTACACTCCCTGCATGTCTGCTACACTCCCTGCATGTCTGCTACACTCCCTGCATGTCTGCTACACTCCCTGCATGTCTGCTACACTCCCTGCATGTCTGCTACACTCCCTGCATGTCTGCTACACTCCCTGCATGTCTGCTACACTCCCTGCATGTCTGCTACACTCCCTGCATGTCTGCTACACTCCCTGCATGTCTGCTACACTCCCTGCATGCCTGCTACACTCCCTGCATGTCTGCTACACTCCCTGCATGTCTGCTACACTCCCTGCATGTCTGCTACACTCCCTGCATGTCTGCTACACTCCCTGCATGTCTGCTACACTCCCTGCATGTCTGCTACACTTCCTGCATGTCTGCTACACTCCCTGCATGTCTGCTACACTTCCTGCATGCTTGCTACACTCCCTGCATGTCTGCTACACTCCCTGTATGCCTGCTACACTCCCTGCATGTCTGCTACACTCCCTGCATGTCTGCTACACTCCCTGCATGTCTGCTACACTCCCTGCATGTCTGCTACACTCCCTGCATGTCTGCTACACTCCCTGCATGTCTGCTACACTCCCTGCATGCCTGCTACACTCCCTGCATGTCTGCTACACTCCCTGCATGTCTGCTACACTCCCTGCATGTCTGCTACACTCCCTGCATGTCTGCTACACTCCCTGCATGTCTGCTACACTCCCTGCATGTCTGCTACACTCCCTGCATGTCTGCTACACTCCCTGCATGTCTGCTACACTCCCTGCATGTCTGCTACACTCCCTGCATGTCTGCTACACTCCCTGCATGTCTGCTACACTCCCTGCATGTCTGCTACACTCCCTGCATGTCTGCTACACTCCCTGCATGTCTGCTACACTCCCTGCATGTCTGCTACACTCCCTGCATGTCTGCTACACTCCCTGCATGTCTGCTACACTCCCTGCATGTCTGCTACACTCCCTGCATGTCTGCTACACTCCCTGCATGTCTGCTACACTCCCTGCATGTCTGCTACACTCCCTGCATGTCTGGTACACTCCCTGCTTGTCTGCTACACTCCCTGCATGTCTGGTACACTCCCTGCTTGTCTGGTACACTCCCTGCATGTCTGCTACACTCCCTGCATGTCTGCTACACTTCCTGCATGTCTGCTACACTCCCTGCATGTCTGCTACACTCCCTGCATGTCTGCTACACTCGCTGCATGTCTGCTACACTCGCTGCATGTCTGCTACACTCCCTGCATGCCTGCTACACTCCCTGCATGTCTGGTACACTCCCTGCATGTCTGCTACACTCCCTGCCTCTGCTACACACTCCCAGCATGCCTGCTCCCTGCATGTCTGCTACACTCCCTGCATGTCTGCTACACTCCCTGCATCTGCTACACTCCCATGTCTGCTACACTCATGCCATGCCTGCTACACTCCCTGCATGTCTGCTACACTCCCTGCCTGCTACATGCATGTCTGCTACACTCTGCATGCTACACTCCCTACATGCCTGCTACACATGCCTGCTACACTCCCTGCATGTCTGCTACACTGCCCATGCCTGCTACACTGCCCTACATGCCTGCTACACTCCCAGCATGCCTGCATGTCTGCATGTCTGCTACACTCCCTGCATGTCTGCTACACTCCCTGCATGTCTGCTACACTCCCTGCATGTCTGCTACACTCCCTACATGTCTCCTACACTCCCTGCATGCCTGCTACACTCCCTACATGTCTCCTACACTCCCTGCATGCCTGCTACACTCCCTGCACTCCCTGCATGTCTGCTACACTCCCTGCATGCCTGCTACACTCCCTGCATGTCTGCTACACTCCCTACATGTCTGCTACACTCCCTGCATGTCTGCTGCACTCCCTGCATGTCTGCTACACTCCCTGAATACCTGCTACACTCCCTGCATGTCTGCTACACTCACTGCATGCCTGCTACACTACCTGCATGTCTGCTACACTCCCTGCATGTCTGCTACACTCCCTGCATGTCTGCTACACTCCCTGCATGCTTGCTACACTCCCTGCATACCTGCTACACTCCCTGCATACCTGCTACACTCCCTGCATGCCTGCTACACTCCCAGCATATCTGCTACACTCTCTGCATGCTTGCTACACTCCCTGCATGTCTGCTACACTACACTTCCTGCATGTCTGCTACCTTGCACTCCCTGCATGCCTGCTACACTCCCTGAATCCCTGCTACACTCCCTGCATGTCTGCTACACCTGCTACACTCCCTGCATACCTACACTGCATACCTCACTCCCTGCATGTCTGCTATACTCCCTGCATGTCTGCTACACTCCCTGCATGCTTGCTACACTCCCTGCATACCTGCACTCCCTGCATACCTGTGCTACACTCCCTGCATGTCTGCTACACTCCCTGCCTGCACTACACTTCCTGCATGCTTGCTACACTCCCTGCATGTCTGTCTGCTACACTCCCTGCATGTCTGCTACACACTCCTTGCATGTCTGCTCTGCACTACACTCCTGCATGCTTGCTACATCTGCTACACTCCCTGCTACACTCCCAGCATATCTGCTACACTCCCAGCATACCTGCTACACTCTCAGCATGCGTGCTACACTCCCTGCATGTCTGCTACACACTCTGCATATCTGCTACACTCCCTGCATGTCTGCTACACTCCCTGCATATCTGCTACACTCCCTGCATGCTTGCTACACTCCCTGCATACCTTCTACACTCCCTGCATGCCTGCTACACTCCCAGCATATCTGCTACACTCCCAGCATACCTGCTACACTCTCTGCATGCGTGCTACACTCCCTGCATGTCTGCTACACTCCCTGCATGTCTGCTACACTCCCTGCATATCTGCTACACTCCCAGCATGTCTGCTCCGCTCCCAGCATTTCTGCTCCACTCCCAGCATACTTGCTACACTACCTGCATGTCGGCTACACTCTTTGCATGCCTGCTACACTCCCTGCATGTCTGCAGCACTCCCTGCATATCTGCTACACTCCCTGCATGTCTGCTACACTCCCTGCATGTCTGCTACACTCCCTGCATGTCTGCTACACTCCCAGCATGCCTGCTACACTCCCAGCATACCTGCTACACTCTCTGCATGCGTGGTACACTCCCTGCATGTCTGCTACACTCCCTGCATGTCTGCTACACTCCCTGCATATCTGCTACACTCCCAGCATGTCTGCTCTGCTCCCAGCATTCCTGCTCCACTCCCAGCATACTTGCTACACTCCCTGCATGTCTGCTACACTCCCTGCATGCCTGCTACACTCCCTGCATGCCTGCTACACTCCCTGCATGCCTGCTACACTCCCTGCATGCCTGCTACACTCCCTGCATGCCTGCTACACACTCTGCATATCTGCTACACTCCATCAAACTAACTACGTAATTAAACTAACATCTCCAAGGTAAGTGCAAATATTTCTTATTTATAAATTAAAATGTAAATATTTCTTATTTATAAATTAAAATGTAAATTTTCTTCTTTTATTTTTTTCAAGAAACCGGCCGTATCCCACCAAGGCAGGGTGACCCAAAAAGAAAAACGAAAGTTTCTCTTCTCAAATTTAGTAATCCATACAAGAGAAGGGGCTTCTAGCCCCTCGCTCCCAGCATTTTAGTCGCCTCTTACAACACGCATGGCTTACGGAGGAAGAATTCTTTTCCACTTTCCCATGGAGATAAGAGGAAATAAACAAGAACAAGAACTAGAAAGAAAATAGCAGAAAACCCAGAGGGGTGTGTATATATATGCTTGTACAGTGGACCCCCGGTATTCGATATTAATCCGTTCCTGAGAGCTTATCGAATACCGAAAATATCGAAAAGCGAATCAATTTTCCCCATAAGAAATAATGGAAATCAAATTAATCCGTGCAAGACACCCAAAAGTATGAAAAAAAAATTTTTTACCCCATGAAATATTAATTTTAATACACACAAACTGAAGAAGACATGCACAGTTACACGACACTTGCCTTTATTGAAGATCTGGTGATGATTGATGGGATGGGAGGAGGGGAGAGTGTTAGTATTTAGAAGGGGAATCCCCTTCCATTAGGACTTGAGGTAGCAAGTCCTTTTCCGGGGTTACTTACCTTCTTCTTTTAATGCCACTAGGACCAGCTTGAGAGCCACTGGACCTCTGTCGCACAACAAATCTGTCCATAGAGCTCTGTACCTCCCGTTCCTTTACGATTTGTCTAAAATGGGCCACAACCTTGTCATTGTAAGTTACCAGCACGGCTTGCAATAGCTGTGTTAGGGTGATTTTCATCCATAAAGGTTTGCACTTCAACCCACTGTGCACACATTTCCTTAATTTTTGAAGTAGGCACAATGGATTCCACAACTGGCATAGGTTTCTCAGGGTTAGCCCCAAACCTTTCAAAATCTTTCTTAATTTCCATACTAATTCTCACCCTTTTTACCACAGGGTTGGCACTAGAAGCTTTCTTGGGGCCCATGGTGACTTATTTTGCAGAAACAAGCACCAAAAACAGTGATAATATGGATAATATGGAATGTACCGAATGTATCCTTAGATGCGCGCACACTGGCTGGCTTGTAAACACTGGCACACAAGGGGCAGTTCAGGCCACACGTGGACACGTCTCGTACGAATCGTATCGAATACCGGGTTTTCAATTGGATACCGAGGCAAAATTTTTGCGTTAAAATGCATAGAATACCGGATTTATCGAATACCGATGCCATCGAATACCGGGGGTCCACTGTGTATGTATGTGTAGTGTGACCTAAGCGTAAGTAGAAGTAGCAAGACATACCTGAAATTTTGCATGTTTATGAAACAGAAGAAAGGACACCAGCAATCCTACCATCATGTAAAACAATTACAGGCTTTCGTTTTACACTCACTTGGCAGGACGGTAGTACCTCCCTGGGCAGTTGCTGTTTACCAACCTACTACCTATTTAAAATGTAAATATTTCTTATTTATAAATTACGTTCATATATTGTTTGTGGATAGTGGTGGTGGCAGAAGCCTGTACAGCTTCTCTCAGTGGCCATTATAAACCCAACATCATTTCCATCACTTATCCTCACATACATTATGACATATTTTATTCATTCTAGAGTATATATATCATGTTTCTATGTTATTAATATTGTTTATTATGTCATATTAGATGAATTTATGATAGTTAAATAAGCTGTAGAATTGATAATAGCATCGTATTGAAGTACTATTATGTCAAGCCTCATGACAGCAGGAACGGATTAATTGGATTTCCATTACTTCTTATGGGGAAAATTAATTTGGCTAACGATAAAATCGGTTAAGGACAAGCTCTCTGGAACAGATTAAAATCGTTACCCGAGGGTCCACTGTATTGAGGTTTTGTGTTTGACGAAGTTATGTTCCCCCACACTGGCACTTTGGACTCTGATTTGTTTCACATTTGTCATTGCAATACTTTTCAAGCAGTGCAGTATATAAATTTGTGTATTTTTTATGTGCAGATGTATATGTATGTATACATTTGTAGTTTCTGTAGAATTTAAGTTTAGTAACTCCTATTGGATTTTCTTTTTTTTAATTACAGGTAATGTTTCGAATAAACTTCCTGGTGGTTATACTTTGCCTGGTTATGAATCGACCGTATCAGTTTTACTATTTTGTACCACTGATATCATTTTGGTATACTGTGATGCACATTACTCTTCTCCTGCCACCTCGCATCACTCGACCTTCACATGCAAACTCTGAGGCATCGCCGTTCAATTACCTTTACAGCATCATCAAGTTTGTGGGCCTCGGAGGATTTATTACAGTTTTGTTCCTGTCTGAGGTTAGTCCTTTCTTTAAAAAAAATGCTGAGCTGTTTAACTTGACACAGACACTGTATGATCCCTATAGATTTGGCACTTCCCCATGAATGTAATGGAATATAATAGAGGATGCCCGAAATGGAATGTAAATACATTTAAATTACAGTACTATTAGTGGAGTCTGGGAAATTCTGTGTAAAATTGGAATAAATAGAGATATGCTGTAATCTCCTGATGAATTGAAATCCCTTGGCTGTAACTAACAAAATGGAAATTTGTGCAAGTATAAATATTGTTTTAGAATAGTGTTCACAGGAAGAAGATAGTAGGTACATTGAAAGCCTTATTAATAAAAGCATGTTAGAACAGGATATTGTTAGAGAGCTACATGAAAAATAATAGTTGCCAACCCTATCATTTGGATGTGAAATACTGGTTTTTCAGAAAAAAAGGAAAACTTAAAATGGTTGAAGTAGACAGTGTTAGGACAGTGTTGAACAAATAGATAATGGTAGTGTGGTACAGAGAACATAGTTCATTGAATTTTAAAATAGCAGGAATAGTTTTAAAGTTATGGAAGTACAGTAAACTCTCCATTAAACGGACTTTGACAATATGGAACAAAATTCGCTGTGCCAGTAAATTTTGAAACAAATGACAAGGTCCTTGGTTTCAGAATTGTTTATTATTATTACTTCTTCTTTCAACAAACCAGCCATATCCCACCAAGGTGGGGTGGCCCAAAAAGAAAAAAGAAAGTTTCTCTTTTTAAATTTAGTAATGTATACAGGAGAAGGGGTTACTAGCCCCTTGCTCCTGGTATTTTAGTCGTCTCTTACAACACGCATGGCTTACGGAGGAAGAATTCTGTTCCACTACCCCATGGAAGTAAGAGGAAATAAACAAGAACAAGAACTACAGTGGACCCCCGGTTAACGATATTTTTTCACTCCAGAAGTATGTTCAGGTGCCAGTACTGACCGAATTTGTTCCCATAAGGAATATTGTGAAGTAGATTAGTCCATTTCAGACCCCCAAACATACACGTACAAACGCACTTACATAAATACACTTACATAACTGGTCGCATTCGGAGGTGATCGTTATGCGGGGGTCCACTGTATTAAGAAAATAGAAGAAAACCCACAGGGGTGTGTATATACATGTATATGCTTGTATATGCATGTGTTGTGTGACCTAAGTGTAAGTAGAAGTATCAAGACGTACCTGAAATCGTGCATGTACTGTATGAGACAGAAAAAGACACCAGCAATCCTTCCATCATGTAAAGCAATTACAGGCTTTTGTTTTTTACTCACTTGGCAGGACAGTAGTACCTCCCTGGGCAGTAGCTGTCTATCAACCTACTACCTAGGATTACTCTTAATGTCACTTCAAAATAATTTTTTCTCTATCCACCACAGTTACCATTATTGGCCACCTGCTCCCCTTAATTAGTCCATTAAATAGAGAGGGTTTACTGTAGTTAATTAGAAAAGGATAAATTATTAACATTTGTAACAGATTACATGGGTTACTTTATAAATAGTCATTATACCTGATATATTAAAACAATTAATATGTATGAGTTAATGAGTTTACATCATTCTTAAGTTACCTCTTATTTTGTAAATCTTTTCATATAATTCTAAAAGTTTGACCTTCTCATGTTTACGTAAGTTACAGTGGAACCTCTACTAATGAGTTTAATCCATTTTGTGACCTTGCTCGTATCTTGCAAATTGTATGCCGAGTTAATTTTCCTCATTTAAATTAATTGAAATGCAATTAATCCATTCCATCTCTCAGGAGGCACGACAGAATACTTCAGTATTTCGCTAATATCAACTCTACAGCTTATTTATCTGTCACAATTCATATAATATGACATAATAAATGATATAAATAACATAGAAACCTGATATATACTCTAGAATGAATAACATACTATGTCATTATGTGACAAGTGGTGGCGGCAATTCCCTACGCCGCCTTGTGGGTGAGCGGGGAAACCTCCCACCATCCCCCGACACTCCTGACACACCATCCCAGCTTTCGTGAATAATACGTGTTCATTTCCACTTCTCTCCTACAAGCTAGCTGTGTTTGTGAATTGTGTTTTGATCTTTTAATTACCATATCTGACTTACTGACTTGACTGAATGACTTACTGACTTGACTGAATGACTCAACTGACTGACTTACTGACTTGACTGAATGACTTACTGACTTGACTGACTGACTGACCCTGAAACGGTGTCTAGAGCAACTGATGCTTTACCGTCAGTTGTATAATGTACTGCAGGGTAAAATAGAACAGAAATTACAGAATTTATGCACACTCCAGTACAACCATCAACTTCAGTACCAGAACCTCTACCATCCACCTCAGCCCAGTAGGACCACAACATAACTCTCCACTCTCTTCACAATCATCCACAAATACCAGCACACACAGTTTAAGGTAAGAAATACTATTATTTCTGTTGCAGTTATAGTCTTAAGCAGTAAAAACTACATAATACATCACGACACTGTACTATAATTATATATTCACTTTTATTTTTGTAAGATCTGGAGGTCTAAAAAAAAGTTGTTTGAGGGGGGAAAGTTCACATCCTGAATTTTTGCATGTATCCAGAAACAAAAAATCGATCGAGCAACTGCTCCCATCCTGAAAAACTTGTATGGTGGGGCACTCATAAGCCGAGGTTCCACTGTATATACATTGCTATTATCTTCACCAATTTTCACCTGATGGTTGTGATTGTTAAATCCAAATACTGTATGTTATTCCTCTACTCTTATAATGTCAAAATTGTTTAGATGTACCCTCTGTACAGTACTTCCTTTGTACCTGTCACTTTTAATATACAGTGAACCCCCGACTTACGAAGGCCTCATCTTATGATAAAATCGACTGATGAAGCGTTTCAGCGTAACAAAATTTCCCCGACCTATGAAGAAAAACTCGACTTACATTATTCGTCCCGAACGCATTCTGTCTGGCCAGAGCACCTCAGCTCAGCTAGTGCCATTGTTTACAAGCCACCAAGTGTCCAAAGAAAGCTTCTAGTGCCAACCCTATGGTAAAAAGGGTAAGAAATACTATCGTACCACGGTCAGCTGCTGCTGCACCACCGTCAGCCGTTGCTGCACCACCGTCATCTGCTGCTGTTCCATGGTCAGCTGCTGATGTTGCTGTACCATGGTCAGCTGCTGCTTCTGCTGTACCACAGTCAGCTGCTGCTGTACCACGGTCAGCTGCTGCTGCACCACCGTCAGCTGTACTACTCGAAGATGTGGAGAGACTGTTGTTGGTGTGGCTTAACGAGGAACAATTACTGAGAAACAATTAACCCCAGAGGGTTAGCCACCCAGGATAACCCAAGAAAGTCAGTGTATCATCGAGGACTGTCTAACTTATTTCCATTGGGGTCTTTAATCTTGTCCCCCAGGATGTAACCCACACTAGTCGACTAACACCCAGGTGAACAGGCAAAAATGCCTGGAACTAGTGCTCATATTGGTGAATATAAGGCTAGCAAAGGTTGGTTTGAGAGATTTAAGAATCATAGTGGCATAAACAGTGTGATAAGGCATGGTGAAGCTGAAAAATTCCAACCCCAACAAGTGTTTAATCGTGACGAAATAGGCCTGTTCTGGAAGAAAATGCCAAACAGGACCTACATTACTCAGGAGGAAAGGGCACTCCCAGGACACAAGCCTATGAAAGACAGGCTAACTCTCATGTTTTGTTGTAATACTAGTGGGGATTGCAAAGTGAAGCCTTTACTCATGTATCACTCTGAAATTTCCAGAGTGTTCAAGAAAAACAGTGTCCCATCACTCATCACTACATCTTCAATTAAGGTAAGTGTCATTGATTCTTCATTTAGTACAGTATATTGTGCATGTATCCTTCTTTTTGTGTGTAGGAAAATGTATATTTCGTGTGGTAATTTTTTTTTTCATACTTTGGGGAACGGATTAATTGGATTTCCATTATTTCTTGTGGGGAAAATTAATTCAACTTATGATAATTTCGTCTAACGATGAGCTCTCTGGAACGGATTAATATCATAAGTTGAGGGTCCACTGTATGTTTAACTGTACCTCCTGTACAGTACTTCCTTAATACTTATGACTTTTAACATATGTGTTTAGCCATTCCTCCTACACTTTCTTTGTACCTGTTAGAAAAAATGTCACTTTTCTTATTGCTCAGATTGTATGAAAATGTTTATTCAGATTTATTTTATAATGCTAGCATAAAAATAATGCCAGCAAAATATGTTGCTACAGTGGAACCCCTGAGTTTCTGCCGCCCTGAGTATCAGCCGCTTTGAGTTTTAACTGCTTTTTTCGGCTAAATTTTGTCCCGAGTTTTTGCTGTTGCCCAATGTTTTGGCCTGCGTACCAGACCTGTCCACCTGCTTGCACCTACGCGCCACCCCATGCAAGCATTGTGAGCCAGTCTAGCTTTGTTTATCCTTGAGTGAACATTACCCTGCATGCTCATCCAAACATTTCACAATAAATTCATTGTGTTTAGTGCTTGTTTATTGATTGTGTCTGTAAAATAAGCCACCATGGGCCCAAAGAAACTTCATAGTGGCAGTGAGGCAGTGGTGGAGGCAGTGGTTGAGGCAGTAGTTGAGGCAGTAGTTGAGGCAGTAGTTGAGGCATTGGTTGAGGCAATGGTTGAGGCTGTGGTGGAGGCAGTGGTTGAGGCAGTTGAAGCAGTAGTGGAGGCAGTGGTTGAAGCAGTGGTGGAGTCAGTGGTTGAGGCAGTGGTTGAGGCAGTTGAGGCAGTGGTTGAAGCAGTGGTGGAGGTAGTGGTTGAGGCAGTTGAGGCAGTGGTTGAAGCAGTGGCGGAGGCAGTGGTTGAGGCAATAATAAGTCCTTCCTCTCTCCTCCTCCCTATCTTTCAGATGCCAACAAGAATCTTCAATAAAGGTACGTAAATGTGATTTTAAATGTTTATTTATGTATTGTATTACTCATATAATACTACATGTATGTTTTAAGTACTATATATACATATGTTAAACTATAGTTATTCTTTAAAAAGTGTATTTTTTTGTGAATATTTTTGTGGGTCTGGAATGGATTAATTGTATTTACATTATTTCTTATGGGAAATATTGCTTCGACTTTCGGCCGTTTTGAGTTTAGGCCTAGCTCCTGGAACGGATTATGGCCAAAACTTGGGGGTTCCACTGTACTTTTTAAAAACTTGTGGACCTCCTCTGCTTTTCAAGAGTCTTAACTTACTTAATATACAAAACATCCACACTTATTATAGTGCCTACTACATACACAGAACACTACACTCAAATATAAACCCTCCTCTCAAACTCCTCCTTGATAACTACAACAGAACACACAACCATAATACAAGACACATATCACGCTTCAATATCCCTCGTGTCCATCTCTCTCTGTGCAAAAATGTTATGCATGTAAAGGGCCTGAAGATCTGGAATTTATTATCAGAACACACTAAAGGACCCCTGCCTGTAAATCAATTTAAGGCCCTACTTAGAAACCTCATCAAACGAAACTAACCAGACAAACCGTACTTAATACCTACCAGTTACTCAAATGATGTTTCAGTTTTATTACTTTATATTGTGCTGAGGATTGCTCAACCATGTACTCATTACTTCAAAATTAGGGTGTTTCAACTTCATTGTTTTTAATACTAAATTGTTTTACTTCATATTGTAAATTGTTTAAATTGTTCTATGTAATACGTACTGTACTTCGAAATTAGAATGTTCACACTTCATCGTTTTAAAAAATTGTAATACTGTACTTCATATTATAAATTGTTTAAATTGTTCTGTTGTAATCCTACAATTTTTATAAGATAATTCAAAACTGTAATTGTTCTCTACTAAACTTGTGTACTAGACTTGTTAAAACCATATAGCATTACCTGTTAACCATTTCAGGGTCCCCAGGCCCTCTCCCAGACTTGTTCTCAGGGTTGCCCAAATTTAAAAAAAAAAATTATTTTTTTTCTGATGAAAAGATAGAGAATCTTTTCCCGATCATAATGACACCAAAAGTATGAAATTTGATAGAAAACTTAGGGAATTATGCTCTCACGAGGTTAGCGGTCTTGACGATGTTTACGCATCAGCAATTTTGCCCACTTTGATCCCTATTTTTGCCCAATTCCAGTGTACTAGTCGACAAAAATCATAACTATTTCACTAGAACTCCATTTTTTCTATCGAATGAGTACAAGAAACCACCCATTTACCAATTTCAACTATCCAATACAGTGGTCAGAATTTAGCAATTTTGCCAATTTTACACAAATTTCAAAAGATGCCAATTTCCAAATAGGGTCCAGAATAAACAAGAAAGACATTCCTGGTACTAAAATAACATTTCCTCTGTTCGTTAGTCACGTCCCCATGCCTCTCTTACATTCTTTTGCTTTCCACTTTGAATTTTTATTCTCACAAAAAATAGAAGATTTACTGTTATGTAGACTACTGCATTAGTGTAGAAATGGTATAAATAATATCAGTGCACTTGTGAAAGAATATTAGACTCGCCAGTTGACGTGTATTGGATGCTTAGCATGATTTGTTAACTTTTGGACTTTGGTAAAAATCGGACATTTCTGCTACTTTGAGCTCAATTTCAAGGTACTTTTCATTGTAAAACCAATCAAAATCATCTCAATTTCTGTAATATGTCTTCCATTCTATAAAATGAGATCAGGAAAACTAGAATACAACAATAAATACCATAAGAAAATATTGTGCAAAGTCGGTGTTTTAATCCAAAAACACAGTCAAAGTTTTTTTTTTCTCATTACGCACTGTGTGCTGCAGGATATTTTTTATACTGTGCACACTGACCACATAGACCCATTCTTTCATACGTAGGCCTACCAGCTTTCTCTCACTAGATTTCAGGGCGCTAGAATTTAGGCGTACTAGTACGTCAAAAACCCTGGTGCGTAAGCTGTACTACTACGTCCGAAACCCTGAAAGGGTTAATAATCAGTTCTCTTGTACTCACTGTAACTCATTTAATGACTGTTTAATCTGTTATTGCCTTATTAATCTTAAGGTAACTTTAAGTTTGCCCAAAATGCTCTGCATACAAGGGGCTTTTGGCATGTACACTCAACTATATTATATTCCTTTGTACAATCATGTATCATGTCAAAATAAATTTTATAATTATTATTATTATTACGTTGTTTTTCATTTCGATATTTTTTTTTTTTTAACAAGTTGGCCGTCTCCCATCGAGGCAGGGTGACCCAAAAAGAAAGAAAATCCCCAAAAAGAAAATACTTCCATCATCATTCAACACTTTCACCTCACTCACACATAATCACTGTTTTTGCAGAGGTGCTCAGAATACAACAGTTTAGAAGCATATACGTATAAAGATACACAACATATCCCTCCAAACTGCCAAACTTGGGTTATTTCATACAACTCGATTCAAAATTCAGCCATCAGCTCAACTGGAGCCCCCAACCTGTTCACTGGCTTGGTTGGGTTTAAAGTCAGTAACAACTGACATTGCTGTCACATTTGACATACACCACCACTCTAGCAGATAATGGAGTGGGAGTATATTTTATGTATATTATACTGTACTGTAGATAAAGTAAACATATGCTCATATGGAAATTGTAAATACATATTTCAGTGTGTTGCTGCAAGAACGCACTATTGCTTCTTCTGTTGGGTTTGCAGATTTTCAGTATTTTTCTGTCTCACAGCTGCTATCCCTTCCACTTCTTTCACCCTTTTATATGTAAGCACCCGTCATTTTTTTTTCATTCAGTTTTCTTGGGCATTTATTTTTTTTATTTCAAAACCATATAAACTTTAGGAAATTATCATATCTTCCTTTCCTTAACTATATAAATATCCTAATCACTTAAGGGTAGGCACACACCGGGGCTTATTTTTTATTAGATGTTTTCAGTTTCACCTAATTTTCCTCTCAAACTCATATAACCTTATCCTCTTACATCATTCCTAATTCATATTATACAATTGAGAAAGGAATGGTAAACTTTTTTAATATTGTACCTTTTTAATATTGTACTTTTTTAATACATGTATTGTACCTTTTTAAAAGCATTAGTTCAGTAAATGTGTACAATTATTTGTTTTAAGAGCATATATTTTGAGGATTATCATGAAAATATTTTGTTTCTATTTACTTTGCAGGTTTTCTTCGAAAAAATATTTGTTATGCGGCCTTGGAAGGCATTGTTTGTCACAACTGATGATGATATTCATGAATGGTGGTTTCGGTGGCAGCTGGACAGATACAGGTACGTTTGTTCCAGTATAGTATGGCTGGCTATTTCTTTGAAAAAGTATGCGTACTTTATATTTTAGTTTTATGGACTTCTTATAAGAGAATTTTCCATGCATTTGTCATGTTCCAGTTGTATTAATAAGTTATATTCTTTACCAGCCTCCTTTATGGTATGATCTTCGCACTGTTGTACAATGGTCTTGCACAGTACAGCCTTATAGATGACAAAAGTGGCTCAAATTTAATGGGTGGCAGATTAGCCTTACTGGTATCCTTCATAGCAACAGTCTTCATTGCTTCTTACTCCACTATGACATTGATTTGCACTAACAAACCAGACTGCAATGAGATTCATCCATATGTGGCGTGGGTGCCAGTAAGTGAATGTTCTGTTTTTAAGTGCATGCTAATAGACTTGGTTATATTCTACAGTCAGACCTCCCAAGTTCATATGAATTCAGAATCTGCAAATAGCTGTACCTCTAAATTCTGTTTGTATAATATATTTGATTTCTTCTCATTTTATGCTCCAGAGGCCTTATCTCTTTAAATATAAGTTTAATCTAGTTAATACTGAATTTCATAAGAGAGACTGTCTAGAAAAAACTGAGATTTGGGTGTGGGAAATCATTGAGATCACTTTGAGTAAAATCCTATGGTTAGTATTTAGATTAGTGGCTGTACACCAAGCTATGAAATGGGCACCACAAAAAGGCCTATGAATAATCAAAGGTATCCTTGTGTGGCCCTTTAGTAAAAATTTTTTTTTTTTTATTATCACACTGGCCGATTCCCACCAAGGCAGGGTGGCCCGAAAAAGAAAAACTTTCACCATCATTCACTCCATCACTGTCTTGCCAGAAGGGTGCTTTACACTACAGTTTTTAAACTGCAACATTAACACCCCTCCTTCAGAGTGCAGGCACTGTACTTCCCATCTCCAGGACTCACAAAACCTCCTTTACCCCCTCCCTCCAACCCTTCCTAGGCCGACCCCTACCCCGCCTTCCTTCCACTACAGACTGATACACTCTTGAAGTCATTCTGTTTCGCTCCATTCTCTCTACATGTCCGAACCACCTCAACAACCCTTCCTCAGCCCTCTGAACAACAGTTTTGGTAATCCCGCACCTCCTCCTAACTTCCAAACTACGAATTCTCTGCATTATATTCACACCACACATTGCCCTCAGACATGACATCTCCACTGCCTCCAGCCTTCTCCTCGCTGCAACATTCATCACCCACGCTTCACACCCATATAAGAGCGTTGGTAAAACTATACTCTCATACATTCCCCTCTTTGTAAAAATGTTGACTATTAAAAGCATATGGATTTTGGGGTTTGACTGTACATGTATTAATTTTTACAATACAAACCTTGCTTTCTTGAAAATTCATTAGTGGTGAAAATTTAAACCTATCAAGAGAAATGTTTTTTTTTTTTTTTCAGGGAGTTGGAATTTTATGCAGTAGTTTAAGCATGGTAGGAGTTTAGGGGGGGGGGATCATCAGACATATTAGCATGTTACATGAAAGTGGACAGGTACCTGAAGTCAGTTCCTGACCAGCTGGGCTGACGTTCATATGTTCGTTGGTTTGCGTGTGGCCAGCAGTAACAGCCTGGTTGATTAGGCCTTAATCTACTGCAAGGTCTAGTCATGGACTGGGCCACAGGAGTATTGACCCCTATTGCCCAGTGTGTATACTGTTGGAGTGTGAGCAAGGAAATATCTATGAAGTGATTTCAAGGAAACCAGTTTGCCAGGAGTTTTGGAGATGGGATGTTTGGTAAATTCTAACACTGCACATACTTTTGTTGCATCTTTTTCAGAAACTATGGCATATTAATTGAAATCACATTTTTGTATACACCACCGTTGTACTGTATTGACAAGATGTGGAAGAGAAGTTAATTAATACAAGAAACAATTGTCCATGCCTCAGTTGTCCCAGTGTCTCTTAGAATTAGTAAACTCACCTTGCCTAATTCATTTTTTTTTACTTACTATAATCTCAATCTGGCTCCATACCCCATGCCAAACTCCTCCCCTCTTTATTGTCCAGTTCTCTTGGATGTCCAGCAACAGTGACATCCAAGAGAACTGCAGTGATAAATATACCAAAAGTCAGAAGGAAAAATATGAACTTAGAATCAGTCATTATCATATTCAGATCCTGAAATTTATCCATTATACTTCACCAACAAATACCTTAATCCCTTAATGTGAAGAGACACTGCATTCCTTGAAACCATTTTTAAACTACAATGTTATGTCTTCAAAGATATGAAAATATACTTCTCAGTACTGTAGTTTAAAACCTTAACATAAGATGGAGTTCGATGAAAATAAATGGTATAAAATACCATGCATGTGTGTTTATGTTTCCAAGATGGAGTTCACACAATGTAAACATAATATTGGATATTATTGTTTTTATTATATGTTGTATAATGTGTTCATTTTTTTGGGGGGGAGGGAGGCTGGGGAGAATAAGGGGGTAGCTAAATCCTGAATTACAATACAGTTTATACAGAATACATTCTTTAGTTTAACAGCACAGTTTATTAGCACATACTCAGAAATGCAGTTGCTGCACTATACAATTCATACATAAGGAAGTGAGGTAGGGATTTGCTAAAAAAGGTTATAGTTAAACACTCTACATGCATTCTTACAAAAATAGTAATAGAATTTTTTATTTTTTTTGCTTTCAGATCTTGGGTTTTATTGTCCTGCGGAATATGGTGGGTATTCTCAGGACTCGTTACTCCTCATTTTTTGCCTGGTTTGGCCGCATTTCTCTTGAATTGTTTGTTTGTCAGTATCATATATGGCTGGCTGCAGACACACATGGTGTTCTAGTTTTAATACCTTCATATCCTGTTGCAAATGTTCTTGTCACATCATTTATATTTATATGTGTTTGTCATGAGATTCATCACATCACTAATAAAATTACTCCATTTTTGGTACCAAATGATTCTCTTAGGGCAGTGCGCAATCTGAGTGTGTTTGGGTTTCTATTAATGGCCATAGGTGTTCATGATGGTGTCTTTTAAGCCTTTTATGAAACATCATCTTGGCAGCTATGCTACCAGTAGGAAATTATATAACTCCAGTAGCTACACTAGGATATATTATCAAGCTCTCTTTGGTAATGTAAAGTTTTAGATCTCATAGTGATGATCGAAAGTTGTTTTGGAGTATTGTTCCATATATTTGTACTTTGTTTGATAGTGCTATTAGATTGATCATTGTAACTTAAAAAACAGTATTATATTTATATTGAAGTACAATATGTTTCAGGGATAAAATGACCTTACATTGTTATCCCATTCACTGCCTTATCCAATTTTCAGTGCAAACACAGTGCTGCACTGTTGCTTCTTTTATACTCTTTCTGGTAATGTTTTTATGTTTGCAACAGCACCTTTGTTAACCCTTAAACTGTCCACATGTTGATCTACGTGCACGTGTGCAGTGCTCCGAACATAGATCAATGTTTCATTTTTCATTCCTTCAAATTTGGCGCTAGAGGCCTGAGTCGCCTAGACATGAAAGAATGGGTCTGTGCACTCAGTGTGCACAGTATGAAAAAAATCGCGGGACCACTTAGTAACTTGTGGGAGCACCAGATCAATTGAGCGCCAGCTAGAGCAAATAGCATGGCAAACACCAGTGATTTACTATCATGTCATATTAACACTCACATTTTAAGAGAAAAGTAAAAACTAGGTTAGATAAATACATGAGTGGGTGTGACTTGGACCTGACTAGCTTGTGCTACTAGGTTAGATGCCATGCTCCTTCCTTCAGTGGATGTGACCTGACTAGGTGGGTCATTGGTCTAAGCCCAGGGGGGGGGTAACATGGACCTGCCTTGCATGGGCCAGTAGGCCTGCTGCATTGTGCCTTCTTTCTTATGCATTCGGCTGACTGGCTGGCTGGCTTTAGCTGTCTCTGTCTGTCTATATCTCTGTCTGTTTGTCAATATCTCTGTCTATCTGTCTATATCTCTGTCTCTCACATGTACTCGTAAGTTCAGTTATTATACATAATGTAAAATACTTAGGATAACCCAATTCCAGGCCAAGTGCTGTACAGTGTTTGTAGATATAAGACATAAATAAACATGATGCAAGTAATAGCAATGTCACTTGCTCAGCAATCAAGGAGTGGCACATAAACCACAAACCAACAGGTTTACTAGCTGCTTCCTGAGACAGAGACAAGCAGATGGAAAGACAGACACACACATGCAAACAGAAAGATAAGCAGAACTAGACAGACAGATAAGCAGAGCTAGACAGACAGACAGATACAGATAGACAGACAGACAGATACAGATAGACTAACAGACAGGCGTACAGAGACATGTTTGTGTGCAACAGTAAAAACATATAAAGCCAAGGTTCCTGCAGCAGCACACATTCATCAAATGTCACTGGCTGTCACTTGCTATCTGACACCTGTCATAATACCATTCTTCAAGGAGTTTCATACTCCAGCATGTCTAAAACATTGCTGGGACCTATAAATACTTTGTATATATTTCTAGACAATAGTAAATGATCACGGCAGGTGAAAATGTTCACCTGTCAGTGTGATTGTGACTATTTGAGTAGTTTCAGTACATAATATTAGTGTCAGAACAAAGATTGGTTATGAAATCGCAAGAACTATTATAAATTGTAATTATCAGAACATAAATATTATATAATTTTTATTTCCTATAATAAAAAAAAACGCTAAACCACAAGGACTACGAGTCGCTCCCTGATTCCTGAGCAAGTGAAAATGCGTATTACTTGTGTCATGCTTATTATGCCTTATGTCTACAAGCACTGTATAGCACTCGGCTTGGAATTTTTGGGTTATCATAGGTAATTTACACTATGTGTAATAATTGTACTTATGTGTACCTGTGAGAAGCAGAGACAGAGATATAGACAGACAGACTGATACAGACAAAGAGACAGCCAAAGTCAGTCAGCCAACCAGCCAGCTGGCTAGCCTGCCAAATATGTACATTCTGGCAGGATGACACTACCAGTGGTATCAGAAATATAAGGATGTTGCACATGGGTTATTATCGAGGTTTTTGATATTTCCTTGACCACTTGTGGCCACATTCATCTCAAAGCCACTAAACTCTGGGTCAGCTTCACATTCCTCTTAAAAGGAGAGTTTTAATACGTCATGATATCATGATATCAGGGTGTGATAAAAGAGAAAAAGGTAGCTTATGAGAGGTTTTTACAAAGCAGAAGTGTTATAAGAAGAGCAGAGTATATGGAGAGTAAAAGAAAGGTAAAGAGAGTGGTGAGAGAGTGCAAAAGGAGAGCAGATGATAGAGTGGGAGAGGCACTGTCAAGAAATTTTAATGAAAATAAGAAAAAATTTTGGAGTGAGTTAAACAAGTTAAGAAAGCCTAGGGAAAATATGGATTTGTCAGTTAAAAACAGAGTAGGGGAGTTAGTAGATGGGGAGATGGAGGTATTGGGTAGATGGCGAGAATATTTTGAGGAACTTTTAAATGTTAAGGAAGAAACAGAGGCAGTAATTTCATGCACTGGTCAGGGAGGTATACCATCTTTTAGGAGTGAAGAAGAGCAGAATGTAAGTGTGGGGGAGGTACGTGAGGCATTACGTAAAATGAAAGGGGGTAAAGCAGCTGGAACTGATGGGATCATGACAGAAATGTTAAAAGCAGGGGGGGATATAGTGTTGGAGTGGTTGGTACTTTTGTTTAATAAATGTATGAAAGAGGGGAAGGTACCTAGGGATTGGCAGAGAGCATGTATAGTCCCTTTATATAAAGGGAAAGGGGACAAAAGAGACTGTAAAAATTATAGAGGAATAAGCTTACTGAGTATACCAGGAAAAGTGTACGGTAGGGTTATAATTGAAAGAATTAGAGGTAAGACAGAATGTAGGATTGCGGATGAGCAAGGAGGTTTTAGAGTGGGTAGGGGATGTGTAGATCAGGTGTTTACATTGAAGCATATATGTGAACAGTATTTAGATAAAGATAGGGAAGTTTTTATTGCATTTATGGATTTAGAAAAGGCATATGATAGAGTGGATAGAGGAGCAATGTGGCAGATGTTGCAAGTATATGGAATAGGTGGTAAGTTATTAAATGCTGTAAAGAGTTTTCATGAGGATAGTGAGGCTCAGGTTAGGGTGTGTAGAAGAGAGGGAGACTACTTCCCGGTAAAAGTAGGTCTTAGACAGGGATGTGTAATGTCACCATGGTTGTTTAATATATTTATAGATGGGGTTGTAAAGGAAGTAAATGCTAGGGTGTTTGGGAGAGGGGTGGGATTAAATTATGGGGAATCAAATTCAAAATGGGAATTGACACAGTTACTTTTTGCTGATGATACTGTGCTTATGGGAGATTCTAAAGAAAAATTGCAAAGGTTAGTGGATGAGTTTAAGAATGTGTGTAAAGGTAGAAAGTTGAAAGTGAACATAGAAAAGAGTAAGGTGATGAGGGTGTCAAATGATTTAGATAAAGAAAAATTGGATATCAAATTGGGGAGGAGGAGTATGGAAGAAGTGAATGTTTTCAGATACTTGGGAGTTGACGTGTCGGCGGATGGATTTATGAAGGATGAGGTTAATCATAGAATTGATGAGGGAAAAAAGGTGAGTGGTGCGTTGAGGTATATGTGGAGTCAAAAAACGTTATCTATGGAGGCAAAGAAGGGAATGTATGAAAGTATAGTAGTACCAACACTCTTATATGGGTGTGAAGCTTGGGTGGTAAATGCAGCAGCGAGGAGACGGTTGGAGGCAGTGGAGATGTCCTGTTTAAGGGCAATGTGTGGTGTAAATATTATGCAGAAAATTCGGAGTGTGGAAATTAGGAGAAGGTGTGGAGTTAATAAAAGTATTAGTCAGAGGGCAGAAGAGGGGTTGTTGAGGTGGTTTGGTCATTTAGAGAGAATGGATCAAAGTAGAATGACATGGAAAGCATATAAATCTATAGGGGAAGGAAGGAGGGTTAGGGGTCGTCCTCGAAAGGGTTGGAGAGAGGGGGTTAAGGAGGTTTTGTGGGTAAGGGGCTTGGACTTCCAGCAAGCGTGCGTGAGCGTGTTAGATAGGAGTGAATGGAGACGAATGGTACTTGGGACCTGACGATCTGTTGGAGTGTGAGCAGGGTAATATTTAGTGAAGGGATTCAGGGAAACCGGTTATTTTCATATAGTCGAACTTGAGTCCTGGAAATGGGAAGTACAATGCCTGCACTTTAAAGGAGTGGTTTGGGATATTGGCAGTTTGGAGGGATATGTTGTGTATCTTTATACGTATATGCTTCTAAGCTGTTGTATTCTGGGCACCTCTGCAAAAGCAGTGATAATGTGTGAGTGTGGTGAAAGTGTTGAATGATGATGAAAGTATTTTTTTTGGGGGGATTTTCTTTCTTTTTTTGGGTCACCCTGCCTCGGTGGGAGACGGCCGACTTGTTGAAAAAAAAAAAAAAAAAAATCAGTGAATCCGTGGTGTTTGCCAAGCTATTTGTTCTAGGCACTCAACTGAACTGGTGCTCTCACAAGGTACTAAGTGGTCCCAGATTTTTTTAATACTGCACACACCAAGTGGTAAGACCCATTCTATACTGACCAGGCCAATCATGCCAAATTTGGAGGCAGGAAAAATAAAACGTAGATCTACGTTTGGAGCGCTACGTGAGTGAACGTAGATCTACTTTTTGACAGTTTAAGGGTTAACAGACTTTAGACTTGTTTTTTTATTACACTGACTCTCCCACTAAGGTAGGGTGACCTGAAAAAAGAAACACTTTCACCACGATTCACTCTATTACTGTCTTGCCAGAGGCACGTAGGTAGTCAAGGCTCTTTCCAAGATGTGTGTGGAACGATCGAAAAAGCTGTGAAATTCTTCAGTCATTGTCAACATCTGCTTCTCCTCATCGGACAATTCACGTGCTGGTGTGTACAGTGATGATTCATAAACGAGGAACACAACCAATTTCTTACATGCTGTGCTTTTTCATTTCCATTAAAATTATTAATCCTGTCTTAGCTAAAAAAATTTCCTAAATAAAATATAGCTACCACGTACATTACAAAACAATACGTATAGTCTATGAGAGTTACAGTATATCATCATATAAAACTGTGAAATAGACATGTTTAATATTAGGATATTTTATTATTCTTTAGCACTGAAGAAGTCATACATGGAACAACGTGTCCTCAATAACATATCCTCCTCTTCAAGGGGGGCTCCTTGGCGTGGTGAAGAGGCTCTTGGTCTGAGGAATTAGCCCTGTCGGTCTTCTTCCTCAGACCGAACCTAATTACCCCCCATTCTCCCCTCCCCTATCCCATCCTCCCCATCCTCCCCTTTTTCCATTCCTCCTCCTCCTCCTCACCCCTCCCTTTTGCCCTTCCTCTTTTTAGCCTTCGTGATTTCTCCCACAGGCGCGCTAGTTCCTAGGTAGGGGAAAGGACACCGGGGTCGATCCCATTCCGTTGAGGTTTCTTGGCGGTGGCGTAGTTTGCCGTGGAATCTGGATTGCCTAGGGATGTCCCGATCCCTCTCCGGTATCCCGGAGTAGCTTTGGGTGTCTTTTGGGCGACGGGTGTATCTCTGGAAGCCACCTTTCGGATTCCGGGGGTGGTGGCTGAAGGAGGTATGCTTTGTGGCGGATATCCGGCCGCCCTCTCTTTTGTCCACCGAGGTAGCTCGGCAGATGTGAGGTTGCTATCCCGGATTGCTGGTTTACTGGCATGAAGGGTAGGGTATGGCACGGGTTCCATGCTGCATCTGCGCTACTAGCGGTGTCGAGTCCTCTTGGGCGCGGAGGGAGATTTCCGGCCCGTTCATTCCTCCTGGGAACTATTCCTCCCCGCTCCCCCCTTTTTTTATTCTTTTTTTTGTTTTTATTTTCTTTTCTTCTTTCTTTTTTTTTCTTAAAAACAAAAAGCAAAGGAGTAACCTAACCATGGCAGCCCTAGTCCATGAAACCACTACCCCCGGGCCCCTTCTTGATACCGCACCCCATTCTGACCCTGCCTTGTGTTTAGACCACTCTTCGGACACTCCTGATGCCCCTGTACCTCTTGCTGGTGCTGTTTCCTCACCCGCTTCAGGTACCGGGGCTTCGACTGAGTCCTTCGATTTGTCTGAACTCCGCTCTCCTTTGACTATGCTTCCGGCTTCTCCCTCTACGGTACGGCAATTTTCGAATCGCCCACCCATTTCATGCCGGACCAACTCCGGTCCTACTCCTAAACGCCAACGTCAATCTCCTGATGATGCTCCGTCGTTACCTTCCCATTCTACTCGGAAACGACCGACACGTCAAGCACTCCCTCTCCACGCTCAGTTTCGGACCACACAATGGACTAAATTCTTTACTTTAAGACCAACTTCTTCTTCTGCCTACCTTTCTGACCATAGTATTGCCAAAGCGCTCCTGCGTCATGTTGGCAGAGATATTTCATTTCACGCTCTCAAGAGCGGTACGCGCATCGTCACTGTCCAGAATGCTACCCAAGCTCATGATCTTTCTCTCCTTTCGAATATCGATACTACTCCTATCACTATTGAAAAACATCTTTCTCTCAATTCTTGTAGTGGTACTGTCATTCTGCCCCATACCATAGTCCAACAGAATTTCCAGTCATGTGGCAATGACATTTTTGAACAGCTGGAACTCCAGGATCTCCCAATCCTCAAAGTAGACACTTATGTCCTTCCTGCCCGGGGGCGGAGACGTTACCCTTGCAATGTGGCTCGTTTAACTTTTGACAGCCGAGAACTCCCGTCCTCTGTATATGTCGCGGGACATCGGTTACAAGTTCGAAAGGTGATACCTACACCGCAACAATGTAGAAATTGCTGGCGTTTTGGTCACCCAGCGAAATATTGCAGATCTATGGCCGAATGCCCAGTCTGTGGTGCCGACGACCATTCTAATACATCTTGCAGTCAACCTCCATCTTGCCTTAATTGTAATGAAGCTCACCCTTCGTACTCCCGCCGTTGCCAGGTCTACTTAAATGAACGTGAAATCCGTTGCCTCAAAGAGGCAGAAGGTCTCCCTTATGCTATGGCAGTTACTCATCTCCGCCTCCAAGGGAGACTACCCCGTGTTTCTTATTCTCGTGTTTCCAAACGTCCCCCCACTTCTGGGGTCCCATCTTCTGCAGCCTCCTCTGTTGTTACCCCTCCCATAGCCACTACGGCATCTAATCCTTTTGCTGTCCTTGGCTCTGACGTCCCGACTACAACTCAGTCTGTTCTCACATCTTCGCGTCCTTCCTCACAAGCCCCAGTATCGACAAGACCTCGTACGACACCTAATACCAATCGCCCCTCTACTCAGAAGTCCAAAAAATCCACATTGCTCAAATCTTCTTTGCCCCTTCCTTCCCTTCTTCCGCCTCCACACTTTACCTTTCCAGTCTCTGTACCTAGTTCTTCCCCTCTCTCTGGCTCTATTACAAGTGTGGAGATTCACCCTCCTCCTCGTACTATGCCTTCCACCCCCGTCCCCTCCCAAGTTTCTCCCTCTTCTGTCACCTCCCAGGTTTCTGCCTCTTCTGTCCCCCCCCACACTTCATCTCCAGTCCCTTACACTTTTCCCTCCCCCTCTACTTTGGTACAGTCCATTACTGTCCCAATCTTTACTCACCCTCCTCCTCCTATCTCCAATATGGTCTCCCATACATCTTTGAATTCAGAAACACTTGAAGCCATTTCAGAATATATTGCAGAGACTAAACCTTCAATGGACACTGATTCACTTCCTGTTCCTTCTCTTCCCTCTCCTCCATCTTCACAACCCCATTCTTCGCAACGCTCCGTTCCTTCGCTACTTGAACATCTTCCAATGCCACCACACGTTGACTTTTCTAACCCCTCTAGTCCGTAGGTGCCTTTACCTACAGATTCCTGATATTTTCTTCATCGCCAATCATGGCCTATTTACAGTGGAATATCCGCGGCCTCAGGGGTAATCGGGGTGAGCTTCAGATGTTGCTTTCCAGGTTTTTCCCTGTTGGTGCTTGCTTACAAGAACCAAAATTAAACTCGGCTGTTTTCCAACCTATCTCAGGCTATAATTTATTGTATTCTTCGGATCCTTTCTCAGATGGGACCTTTAATGAAAGTGCCCTTCTTCTACGCAATGATATTCCGTACTGTCAACTATTTGTCCATACATCGCTGCATTACACTGCAGCCCGTATCCACTTGAATAAGTGGTTTACAATATGTTCTTTATATCTCTCTCCTTCTCGAGCATTTTCTATCCCAGACTTTGCCTTTCTTGTTTCATCCTTACCACCACCACTTCTGTTACTTGGTGATTTTAATGCCCACCATTTCCTCTGGGGGGGGTCTCATTGTGACTCACGTGGCATTCAGTTGGAGGCTTTTCTTGCCTCTCACCCCCTCCATGTTTTAAATACGGGTACTCCCACCCATTTTGATCCTCGTACTCATACTCTCTCTTGCATCGATCTATCAGTCTGCTCTTCCTCCACTGCACTAGACTTCACCTGGTCTGTTCTACCAGACTTACATGACAGCGATCATTTTCCGATCATTCTTACTTCTCCTTCCTATTCACCACCTTTCCGTAGCCCTCGCTGGCAGTTTGATCGGGCAAATTGGGATCTTTACTCACACCTCACTGCTTTTAGTGAGGTTCCTTCTTCATCCTCCATTGATGAGCTCCTACACATCTTCTCGACGTCAGTTTATACCGCAGCTTCTCATTCTATACCCCAAACCTCAGGCAGGCATTCTCAGAAGTGCGTGCCTTGGTGGTCTCCCGCTTGTGCTCGTGCAGTACGTTTGAAGCGTGCTGCATGGGGCAGGTACCGGTACAATAGAACCGCTGAGAGACTTCTTGATTTTAAGCAGAAGCGTGCGATCGCTCGCCGTGTCATCCGTGAAGCTAAACGCACTTGTTGGCGAGACTATGTTTCCACCATCACCTCTGCTTCTTCTATGAGTGCAGTCTGGAAAAAAGTGAGGAAATTGAGTGGTAAATACTCTCCTGACCCAGCTCCTGTTCTACGGGTCGCTGGTGTTGATGTAGCAAACCCTCTCGACGTTGCCATTGAACTTGGCACACATCTGGTCCGTATTTCCCGAGGGCTCCATCTATGCCCCTCGTTTCTTTCCTCAAAGTCTGCCAGAGAGTTAGTGCCCTTGGACTTTTCTTCTCTCAGAGAAGAACAGTATAATGTGCCTTTTACACTTCAAGAACTGGAGGCAACGCTCTCAGCTTGCCGATCATCGGCAGCTGGGCCTGACGACATTCATATTCGTATGTTACAACATTTACATCGGTCAGCCCTTGTAGTCCTCTTACACCTCTTCAATCTTATTTGGGCACAAGGAGTTCTTCCCCAGCTGTGGAAATCTGCCATTGTTCTTCCTTTCCGCAAACCGGGTACTACTGGACATGATGCCTCCCACTATCGCCCCATCGCTCTTACTAGTGCAGTTTGCAAAGTGATGGAACGTCTCGTAAATCGACGTTTAATGTGGTATTTAGAGACACACAACAGTCTCTCCGCTAGTCAATATGGCTTTCGTAAGGGTCGTTCTACCATAGACCCCTTACTTCGCTTGGATACGTATGTTCGTAATGCCTTTGCGAATAATCACTCAGTTATTGCCATATTTTTTGACCTTGAGAAGGCATATGACACAACTTGGAGGTATAATATTTTGGCCCAGGCCCATTCCTTAGGCCTCCGAGGCAATCTACCATCCTTCCTTAAGAACTTTTTAACTGACAGACATTTCCGTGTTCGAGTCAATAATGTTCTTTCCCCGGACTTCGTCCAAGCTGAAGGTGTCCCTCAGGGATGTGTTCTAAGCACAACACTTTTTCTCCTTGCTATAAATGATTTGGCCTCTGTTCTTCCACCCAATGTTTGGTCATCACTCTATGTTGATGACTTCGCTATTGCTTGTGCAGGCGCTGACTGTCATCTTATTGCAGTTTCTCTCCAGCATGCGGTCGACCGTGTTTCCACTTGGGCCACCACGCATGGGTTTAAATTTTCAAGTACCAAAACTCACCAAATTACTTTCACTAGACGCTCTGTTATCTCCGATCATCCTTTGTACCTCTATGGCTCCCGTATCCCCGAACGTGATACAGTCAGGTTTCTAGGCCTTCTCTTTGACCGTCGGTTATCCTGGAAACCTCACATAACCTCTCTGAAGGCAATTTGTCACAGCCGGCTAAACCTTCTTAAAACCCTTGCTCATCTTTCCTGGGGAGCTGATCGTCGAACTCTGCTTCGCCTACATTCAGCCCTCGTTTTATCGAAACTCGATTATGGTGACCAGATTTATTCCGCGGCCTCTCCTGCTACTCTCTCTAGCCTTAACTCTATCCATCACCAAGGTTTACGTTTGTGCCTTGGTGCTTTTCGCTCTTCCCCTGTTGAGAGCCTCTATGCAGAAGCGAATGTTCCATCCTTGTCTGATCGCCGTGATGCCCATTGCCTTCGCTACTATGTACGCTCTCACGATCTACACAATCCTTCCATTTATAGAATCGTCACCGATATTAGTAGACATTCTTTATTCGTTCGCCGCCCCTGTTTGCTCCGTCCCTTTTCTCTTCGCCTACATTCACTCTTGTCTTCCCTTCAGTTACCACCTTTATATGTTCATGTAGCATCTCACTTTTCCCTACCCCCCTGGGAAGTTCCAGCTGTTCGGGTCTGTTCTTTCTCACTCCCTTGCTCGAAAGCTCAACTGCCTACGGTGGCTTCCCGCTCTCTTTTTCTTGATCACTTCCATTCCCATTCTCATGCCACTGCTGTGTACACAGATGGCTCTAAGTCTTCAGACGGCGTCGGATTCGCAGCAGTGTTTCCGGACAGCGTCGTGCGGGGACATTTACTATCTTCAGCTAGCATTTTTACTGCTGAACTGTATGCCATTCTTGCAGCACTTATTCGTATCGCATCTATGCCTATGTCATCATTTGTAGTAGTCTCAGACTCCCTTAGTGCTCTACAGGCTATACGAAAATTTGATACATCTCATCCCCTAGTTCTCCGTATCCAACTTTGGCTACGCCGTATCTCTACCAAACATAAAGATATTGTTTTTTGTTGGGTCCCTGGTCATGTCGACATACAGGGCAATGAACAGGCAGACACTGCTGCGCGGTCAGCAGTACATGACCTACCAATTTCCTATCGAGGTGTCCCATTTCTTGACTATTTTGCTACAATAGCTACCCACCTTCGCACCCGTTGGCAACAACGTTGGTCAACTCTGCTCGGTAACAAACTTCATTCTATTAAACCGAGCATAGGTTACTGGCCGTCTTCTTGTCATCAGTGCCGAGGTTGGGAGACCACTCTCTCCCGCCTTCGCATTGGCCACACTCGTCTTACTCATGGGTATCTCATGGAAAGGCACCCTGCTCCTCTCTGTGAGCAGTGTCAAGTTCCAGTATCGATTAGCCACATTCTGTTAGACTGCCCTCTCTATCAACGAGCACGCAGAATTTACCTCCAACGTCGTCTTCGTTCTACTACTCTCTCTTTACCTTCCCTTCTTGCTGATGGACCCTCCTTTAATCCTGACTCTCTCATTGACTTCTTGACAACGACTGATTTACTCCACAAACTCTGATGATACTTTTCGCACTCCCCTCAGCCCTTTCTAGTTCAGTCTCTTGCTGCCCTTTACCCTTTCACCATCCACTGCCCCGCTGTTATCCGTAACCTATTACTCATTCATCTCCCTTTTGCCACCTGATGCCCTCGCTTCCTTCCTGCCCTGCAGCGCTGTATAGTCCTTGTGGCTTAGCGCTTCTTTTTGATTATAATAATAATAATAATAACATATCCTAACACTCCACAATACTTGGCATACTTAAAGCAAAATGCACATTTATCACTATTGCATCAAATATAAAAAGGCAACATAAAATACTGTGGTCCCTCGTTTTTCGTAATTAATCCGTTCCTGGAGCCGTTACTATAAACGAAATTTACGATTTGCGAATCAATTTTCCCCATAAGAAATAATGTAAATACAATTAATCAGTTCCTGACACCCAGAAGTATTAAAACAAAAACATTTTTTACATGAAATATACATATAGTACATAAACAATACAATGGGAAATGATGAATGAAACATTAACAGCATAACACTTACCTTTATTGGAGATTCTCCTCTTCAAGGGGGGCTCCTTGGCGTGGTGAAGAGGCTCTTGGTCTGAGGAATTAGACCTGTCGGTCTACTTCCTCAGACCAAACCTAATTACCCCCCAATCCCCCGTTCCCTATCCCATCCTCCCCTTTTTCCTTTCCTCCTCCTCCCCACCCCTCCCTTTTGCCCTTGAGATTCTCTATCTCTCTCTCCCTCTCTCTACCCTTTCTCTCCCCCCTCACATTTCTCTCTCTCACCCTTGGTCTTAACCTTCACCCCCATACTCTCTCCTCTCTCTCCCTCTTTCTACCCTTTCCCTCTCCTCTCTCTCCCTCTTTCTACCCTTTCTCTCTCCCCCTCGCACCCTCTCCCTCCTCTAGCCTTCTGTCTGTGGTAAAAAAAAAAAAAAAAAATGGGTGGCTCTAGAGGACGGAAAACCAGAGATCTGGTGGACGAACCAGGGAGGAAAGACTGGGAGTTAGAGCTCCAAAAAAGGGAGGAAGAGTGGGGAAGGAAGATAGTAGAGCTTGGTAAGAAAATGGAGGAGCGGATAGCTGAGGAGTGCAGGAAGTGGGAAGTACAGGTCTTAGCAGCAGAAGCTAGGATACAGTGCTTAGAAGAGAAACTGCAAAGCCTGAAACAGATTAGAGAGACAAATGACAATTCAGATGTGACATCAGGCGCAGACAAGGGGACGGTAAGCAACAACGGAGACATGCCGTACGCGAAGGCCTTATCAGACTCACGTGAGGCCAGGGAAAAGACGAGGAGTACACTAAGATCAAATGACAGGTCCGAAGACAATGAAGGTATGATATATGCAGAGATTCTAACAGCCAACTGCAGTAGCAAGGGACAGCTGGTCATGAAAGACAGTTCATTAAAACGTTTCCGTTTGAATATCCCACCAGGAAGGATAGTATTACCAATATCTAGTGAGGTTATCCTAGGGAAATGATCAGACGCTATATCTGTTACAATGGAAGACTCACAGCTGGCAGAAGTAATGTTGAAGCCCAGGCACAGACCAAGGACGCCTCCATAGATATGTGTGGGTTCAAGGTCACCTACAATTTGGACATTATCATGACTGTTTAAGAGTGACAACAGTTGATTACCATTACGATTACCAAACTGTGAGTTTCCAATGCTTTTGTGTCTCGCATTGTAATCGCCAATAATAAGAGTAGGCTCAGAATGAGCACAAGTTGGGAGCTCCAAGTAATTAAATTTATCAGCAGGAGCATACAAGTTAAATATGTTGAGCAGAGTTCCCTATATAAATCCTAACACCGTGATATTGTAGCCCCTCTGTTTTCTTGTGTGCAAGAAGTTGATGGGGAAGCGATTTTTTAATATATAGAACACAAGAGTTAGTAGATTTGAGGTTATATGCAACAAATGATGGTAATTTAGGGGGTTGGGATTTTTCAGGGACTCTGCACTCTTGTAGACACACAACATCAATGGGTTCGGTGGTTACTTTATGATGGTCAGGAAGTCTTTTTCTAAGTGATGCAATATTCCAGCTTAATATAGAAAGTTTATACGAGTTTTGATCCATTATAGTAGTCCTGGGATCATCTTGAGTTTCTCAGCATAATGAAAAAATTGTTCATATAAATAGCAGACCTTATCAATGTCAACAGTGCTACCCTTGTCCATGAGTTTTGTAAGTGCACTTCCAGTTGTAAGGCCTCGTGGGAGTCTTCGTAAACCCAGAGCATGACGTTGTTTATGTGTGAATGTATGATAGGTGACACCACCACTCACATTCCCTCCTCCACTAACATTACACGCAACACTACAACTGTCATCACCAACGCCACTACCAACATTGTGTTCATTACATTTATCAACAGTATTGTATTCAACATTAATGTCTATGTGGTTAACCTCATCACACTCTGCACCACCACTTATATTACGCTCATCACTATTACTAACATTATAGACATTATAGACACCACCGCTCTCATCACACTCTTCACCACCACTTATATTACGCTCATCACTATTACTAACATTATAGACACCACCGCTCTCATCACACTCTTCACCACCACTTATATTATGCTCATCACTATTACTAACATTATAGACACCATTGCCCTCATCACACTCTTCACCACCACTTATATTACGGTCATCACTATTACTAACATCATTGACACCATAGCCTTCATTATGATGCTCACTACAGTTATCAACACAAGTATTATATTCGTCATTACTGTAATTAAGAACACCACCACCACCTTGTTCAGCAACCTTATACTACTTGCTTTCACAAATTGTGACAATCTTGTTATTGGTACACTCTATACATCTTTCCTTGTGTTGTTCAAGTTGTTGTTTCAGGAGAAATTGTTGTGTTTCCAGTACTTTTATGCGCGACATCAGGTTGTATACCACAGGAGCAAGACTTGGAACATCTGGAGACGTGAAGTCCCGGTCAGCTGAGCTCGTTGGCTGACTGTCAGCTGACTCAGCTAGGCTGGTATTGACAGCCGACGTGATGGGGGTCTGTTGACGTGCTCCCCAGGTGAGGTGCTCAACCCCATTGTCTGAGGGCAGGCATGAGCCAGTATTCAGACTCGAGGTACCTGGTAGTCCTGGGGGGTCAATCAATCAAGGACTCACAGGTAAGGACCCACGAGGGGCGAGGGGCAAGTGGGGACAATGCGAAGAATAGACGGTGAGAGGAATGTCTTGAGTCGAAGAGAGAAGAGTCAGGACTAGACCCAACTGCTAAGCCTGGATAAACAATAACGAAGACGACATAGAAGACAGCAGGAACTCTGCGGGTGCTGACTGCAGCTCGCTGGATGGAAGATTGCTGCATCTTGATGTTGATTGGCGGCTGGCAGAAGCTGGAGGCGTGGTCAAGGGAGGCTAGCTTCTTGATTGGTCAGGTGTCGTTAAATTGTGAGTCAGGAGTTACTTCATTTCTTCAGTGTGGGAGGCATTCCTTATGTTGTGCAGTTGTTGGAAGGAAACGATGAGTAATCTTGTAATCTTGGGTCGGCTTGTAACTGGTCAAGGGTCATCTTGAGTGTAGTGAAGGAGCAGTGGGATCCTTTACGATTTGTAAACTTGACTGTTCTGTCGTGTATTTTCTCGTACAAAGTGTCGACATTCATGGTGGGTTCTTGGTCAGGAGTCGTATAAAAACTTATATCTTTCCAGTGCAGGTATTGATCTCGATGTCGGTCTTCTGTATTAATACGTCGAGTGATGGCTGGAGAGGTTTTTGTTGGTGGTTGCAGCATTGAAGGTTCTTTCAATGTTGGTGTCTCTGCTAGAGAGTGTGTAGAAGACTGTGGTAGAATCGTGGCTTCTGATTGGTCAGTATGAGTAGTGGTGAGTGGAGGTGAAGGAGGTACGTCGCCACGACGAGCCAATCGACGAGTAGGAGGCGATCGACGAATAGGAGGCGTAGTGCTGACTTGGATGTTATCAGGTGAACGTTGATTGGAGGATTCAAAAAAGGATGCGTCGTCTTTGTCAATTATTCCCCTCAGGGAAGGTTCCTTGATGTTGGTGAGGGGCTCTTGATTTAGGGAATTGGATCTGTGCTCCAGTTCCCCGAATTAAGCCTGAATGCCTTCCACATCCCTCCCAGGCGCTGTATAATCCTACGGGTTTAGCGCTTCCCCTTGATTATAATAATAATAATTTGTCAATTATTAATTCCTTCAAGTCATCTGGCGCTTCAAAACTGACGATCTTCGGGATTATTTTCAAAATTTCAGCTGATGGTGGACTTGCAGGGAAGTTAAATGATGGCATGTTGTTGAGTGCAAGAAGTTCATTGATAGTCGTGTTGAAAGAGCCAGGTTTTGCAGCATTTTGCATGTGGGCAAACATCATGCAGTAATAGAATTTGGTGGAAATATCATCAGGTGGAGGTTGGGTAGTGAGAGGTGGTGGAGACGACTGTTGAGTAGCTTGTAGAATCTTGGATGTTTCAGATTGAATCTTGGCAATTGCAGCGTATGTAGGAGAGGTTCCAGATGACCTCTTTGTTTCTTCCTTCAGTTTCTTAGAAAGGATATCCTTTCGCACTGGACACTTGGCTGCAAGAGTATGGTGATCACTCTTACAGTTGATGCAAGTGGGAGCAGCAGTGGAAGTGCAAGAACGAAAATCGTGTCCTGCAGACCCACAGGTGGAACATGCTCATTGGGGAAGCCAGGTATAGATACTCAAAAATTAGGGACAAAGGAATTAATGTACAATTGCTATGGATCCCATCACACATTGGATTACTCCTTCATGATAAAGTTGATATGTTAGCCAAGAAGAGTATCCAGAAGGAGAACGTAGAATATAACTTTGGTATAACTGTGTCTAGCATTAGGAATAATATTAGGAGAGAAGTAAATAATGAAGATGATTGTTATAGGAATGCAGTTAGAAGCCTGAGTAGATCTATAACCCACTATGATAACATGAACGTAGATAAGTATGTTTATGGAGCAACTTGCAATGTGAACAGACTGACTGATGTTGTAGTGGCCAGGCTTAGGCTTGGTTACAAGTACTTCTGGCAGTTTGGGAGACACACAGATGATGATCAAACTAAATGTAAATTATGTGATCAGGCATATGGTCACTCTCTTGAACACTATGTGCTTAATTGTCCACTTATTGAGGAATACAGAGACAGACAGTATAATAACCTATGTGACATGTCAAGATATCTTATTAATGAAAATAAGATACCAGATATACTAAACAAATTTCCTAAATTTGCTTGTAACAGATAAGTGAACTATAGATATGTAGATATAAATCCATATGTATTCCTGTTAACCCTTTGGGACCTAGTTCCTAGGCCTTTTGTGTATCCACATGCTCTCGCGCTACCGTCCACAGGATGGATATGGGGTGCACAATAAACTAGCCACTTCGGTGGCAAAATCTAAATCTGGACACCACCTGTAAGAAGCCATTGTCACGAAATTATAAACTGGCCAGAAAATTATTGCCTTCATTGTCGCATAAATATCCGTTGTGCAATCGCAAAAAAAAAAAAAGCAATTGCAACTTGTATAATTACTACCAATTCAGAGTCATGTACTTATATACCTATTATATCTATGTGACTCTGATGGGTTAGTATTATACCCCTTTAAGAATATCTTATCATTTCACATACACTTTCTAAATTACACCAAATTACACTTACCTTTTATATCCTACCTCTCCCCCCCTCCCACCCTTTTCCAATATTTCCATCCTTACCCATCCTTCTTCCTTACCCATCTTACCAAAGCTCTGGTCATAAGAAGAAGTCAAGCTCAGTGTCATAGGTTAACTTTAGCGCCATTAGGATTACAAACAATTCAGTTTGCAGTGTAGACGCCTAGTTGTTAATTCTTATGCCTAACTCAACAAATTTATTATCGTTTTTAATAAGGGAGGTGGCAACAAGAGCAGATGCAGCCCTGTCAGAAGACTCCTGTTTAGATCCATCAGTGTATATAACTAGTGATAACTTATTACTACCATCTAGGTGAGAAATTTCTTCTTGAGCAGTTGCTCTAACAAGATATTTAAGGAAGGGATTAGTGACAATGAACTTCTTGGAAGGGACTTGCAGGTATATGATATTAAATGAACACATCTTCCACGGAGGGGTGAAATGCTCTTGTTGCCTACAGTGATACAGTTCATGCAGGTTATAAAAATGTAATTGCACGTTTTCACAATCCATTTAGATCTGTGTGTATTTACCTCTAGACACTTGGTAAGATTCACTGTGACAGTGTCTGGTTTGTTTCTCAACATTCTAATACCGAGTACAGTGTTAATCTCAACAATCCTATCACTGATACTAGAAATACCAAGCTCCTTCCTCATGTTAAGAACTTTTGTAGATCTGGGACAGCCAAGAATAATCCTGAGAGCTTCATTTTGCATTAACTCCAAGGGTCGGAGAGAACTTTCTCTAGCTAATATCAACATGGGAGCAGCATAATCAATTAAGGACCTAACATAGGCTAGTACCGAACTTGCACGAAAATCACTCACAACGAAAGCAAAAGACTCGGCAGACGATGCAACATCCCCCCAATGAAAAGCAGGGGTGTCACTAGCACGTTAAGAGACAACACAATAAGTGTCAGGAGCCCAAGACTGTTCAACTGCCTCCCCGCATACATAAGGGAGATTACCAATAGACCCCTGGCTGTCTTCAAGCAGGCACTGGACAAGCACCTAAAGTCGGTACCTGACCAGCCGGGCTGTGGCTCGTACGTTTGCATGCAGCCAGCAGTAACAGCCTGGCTGATCAGGCTCTGATCCACCATGAGGCCTGGTCACAGACCGGGCCGCGGGGGCGTTGACCCCCGGAACTCTCTCCATGTAAAGAGTTAGTACCCTTGGACTTTTTTTTCTCTCAGAGAAGAACAGTATAATGTGCCTTTTACACTTCAGGAACTGGAGACAACACACTCAGCTTGCCGATCATCGGCAGCTGGGCCCGACGACATCAATATTCGGATGTTATAACATTTACATCAGTCAGCCCTTACAGTCCTCTTACACCTTCAAAGTTTATTCTCTATAAGGATTATAATGCTGAGTTTACAGAATTGGGTTATTGTGTGGTTTACATGTAGTAAAATAATAATTACAGAGTGTACCACTAGAACACCTAGCATGGCTAGGCATTTCGGGCAGACTTAGATTAATTCTTAAATTTAAAATATTACAAATATGAGGTAAGTTGGTATTATGGCTAAGTGACTAAATACTAGTTTGTGAGTTTAGCAATGTGAATGCTTTTGTTTTGGCAAAATACATAGTTTCAGTATTGGAATATCACAGGCCAACTTATGACTAGTTAGGATTCATTATTTTAAGATTGCGATTGCTATTTCTGTTTATGGTCAAATGGGTGAGTGAGTGTAAGTGTGAACCACCAGGTGGTATTCGTGTAATTAGTTGATGGGGTGCATCAGGGAGATAAGATGTTTTCTAATGGTAGTTTTGAAGGTGATGAATGTGGCTGCAGTTTTAGAATTTTCAGGTAGGATGTTCCAGATTTTAGGGCCTTTGTCGTACATTGAATTTTTGTAAAGGTTTAGTCGGACACGGGGAATATCATAGAGATGTTTGTGTCTGGTGTTATGCCTGTGGGTTCTGTCCCAACTATCAAGAAAGCGTTTTAGGTCAAGGTTAATATTGGAATTTAAGGTCCTGTAGATGTACATTGCACAGTAGTAAGTGTGGATGTACTGAACAGGGAGTAAGTTTAGATCTATGAAGAGTGGGGGAGTGTGTTGCCAGGGATGGGATTTAGTGATTATTCTTACTGCGGCTTTTTGTTGGGTTATTATTGGCTTTAGGTGTGTTGCTGCAGTTGATCCCCAAGCACAAATAGCATAGGTGAGGTATGGATAAATAAGTGAGTGGTATAGTGTGAGAAGGGCATTTTGCGGCACGTAGTATCGTATCTTGGAGAGGATCCCAACCGTTTTGGATACTTTTTTTGGTTATGTGTTGAATATGGGTGCTGAAATTCAGGTTGTTGTCGAGGTATAGGCCTAGGAATTTGCCCTCATTATGTCTGGCAATTAGAGTGTTGTCGATCTTAATGTTAATTTGCGCAACTCCTGCTCTGCTACCAAACATAATATAGTAGGTTTTGTCAGTGTTAAGCGTAAGTTTATTGGCTGTCATCCAAGTCGATATTTTGATCAGCTCCTCGTTAACAATGGTGTTGAGGGTGGCAAGATTAGGGTGAGAGATGACATAAGTCGTGTCGTCAGCAAAGAGAATGGGTTTCAGGTGTTGGGATACGTTTGGAAGATCATTATGTATATGAGGAAGAGCAGGGGACCAAGGACAGTATCAAGTGGCCGTGTTGTTGATGCTGTGTCTTTAATGGTGACATACTGATACCTATTAATAAGGTAAGATTTGAAATAAGCAAGCACATGGCCTCTTATACCATAATGGTCAAGTTTGTGGAGTAGGATACCAGGTAAACTCCAGGTCTACTGTGTTTACCTGGAGTTTACCTGGAGAGAGTTCCGGGGGTCAACGCCCCCGCAGCCCGGTCTGTGACCAGGCCTCCTGGTGGATCAGAGCCTGATCAACCAGGCTGTTACTGCTGGCTGCACACAAACCAACGTACGAGCCACAGCCCGGCTGGTCAGGTACCGACTTTAGGTGCTTGTCCAGTGCCAGCTTGAAGACTGCCAGGGGTCTATTGGTAATCCCCCTTATGTATGCTGGGAGGCATTTGAACAGTCTCGGGCCCCTGACACTTATTGTATGATCTCTTAACGTGCTAGTGACACCCCTGCTTTTCATTTGGGGGGATGTTGCATCGTCTGCCAAGTCTTTTGCTTTCGTAGTGAGTGATTTTCGTGTGCAAGTTCGGTACTAGTCCCTCTAGGATTTTCCAGGTGTATATAATCATGTATCTCTCCCGCCTGCGTTCCAGGGAAAAGAGGTTTAGGAACCTCAAGTGCTCCCAGTAATTGAGGTGTTTTATCTCTGTTATGCGTGCCGTGAAGGTTCTCTGTACATTTTCTAGGTCAGCAATTTCACCTGCCTTGAAAGGTGCTGTTAGTGTGCAGCAATATTCCAGTCTAGATAGAACAAGTGACCTGAAGAGTGTCATCATGGGCTTGGCATCCCTCGTTCTCAAGGTTCTCATTATCCATCCTGTCATTTTTCTAGCAGCTGCGATTGATACAATGTTATGGTCCTTGAAGGTGAGATCCTCCGACATGATCACTCCCAGCTTAGGTCAATAAAAATTCCTAGTAGATATTCCTTATTTTCCAATGCTGTGTAAAGCAGATCTAGCATTTTTATGATTGCATCATTAGTGCTTTTATTTTTCCTGAATCCAAATTGGCAGAGGTTGAGTATGTTTTGTGCCGTTATAAATGAATATAGTCTCCTGTGCACGAGTTTCTCAAAGATTTTGGATAGCAATGGTAAGTTTGATATTGGCCTATAGTTGTTTAAATCTGTAGGGTCACCACCTTTATGTATTGGTGTAACCCTTGCCGTCTTGAGTAGTTTCGGGAAGGTGCTAGTTTCTAGTGACTTGTTAAAAAGTAATGAAATAGCATGCGAAAGGACATGGGCCGCTCGCTTGTACAATAATGGTGGGACATGAGACAGATTCCCTGAGTTATTTTTAAGTGACTTTATAATCTCGGTGACTTCCGTGGGCTCAGTTTGGTCACAAGGAGTTCTTCCCCAGCTGTGGAAATCTGCCAATGTTCTCCCTTTCCGCAAGCCGGGTACTACGGGACATGATGCCTCCCACTATCGTCCCATTGCTCTTACTAGTGCAGTTTGCAAAGTGATAGAACGTCTGGTAAATCGACGTTTAATGTGGTATTTAGAGACACACAACAGTCTCTCCACTAGTCAATATGGCTTTCGTAAGGGCCGATCTACCATATACCCCTTACTACACTTGGATACGTATGTCCGTAATGCCTTTGCGAATAACCACCCAGTTATTGCCATATTTTTTGACTTTGAGAAGGCATATGACACAACTTGGAGGTATAATATTTTGGCCCAAGCCCACTCCTTAGGCCTCCGAGGCAATCTATCATCCTTCCTTTAGAACTTTTTAACTGACAGACATTTCCGTGTTCGAGTCAATAATGTGCTCTCCCCGGACTTCGTCCAAGCTGAAGGTGTCCCTCAGGGATGTGCTCTGAGCACAACATTTTTTCTCCTTGCTATAAATGATTTGGCCTCTGTTCTTCCATCCAATATTTGGTCATCACTCTATGTTGATGACTTCGCTATTGCTTGTGCAGGCGCTGTCACCTCATTACAGTTTCTCTCCAGCATGTGGTCGACCATGTTTCCAATTGGGCCACCACGCATGGGTTTAAATTTTCCAGTACCAAAACTCACCAAATTACTTTCACTAGACGCTCTGTCATCTCTGATCATCCTTTGTATCTCTATGGCTCCCGTATCCCTGAACGTGATAGTCAGGTTTCTAGGCCTTCTCTTACATTACCTCTCTGAAGGCAACTTGTCACAGCCGGCTGAACCTTTTTAAAACCCTTGCTCATCTTTCATGGGGAGCTGATCGTCGAACTCTCCTTCGCCTACATTCAGCCCTCATTTTATCAAAACTCGATTATGGTGACCAGATCTATTCAGCAGCCTCTCCTGCTACTCTCTCTAGCCTTAACCCCATCCATCACCAAGGATTACGTTTATGCCTTGGTGCTTTTCACTCTTCCCCTGTTGAGAGCCTCTATGCAGAAGGGAATGTTCCATCCTTGTCTGATCGTCGTGATGCCCATTGCCTTTGCTACTATGTACGCTCTCACGATCTCCGCAATCCCTCCATTTATAGAATGGTCACTGATATTAGTAGACATTATTTGTTCGCCGCCCCTGTTTGCTCCGTCCCTTCTCTCTTCGCCTACATTCGCTCTTGTCTTCCCTTCAGTTGCCACCTTTATATGTTCATGTAGCATCTCACTTTTCCCTACCCCACTGATAAGTTCCAGCTGTTTGAGTCTGTTCTTTCTCACTCCCTTACTCGAAAGCCCAACTGCCTACGGTAGCTTCACGCTCTCTTTTTCTTGACCACTTCCACTCTCATTTTCATGCCATCGCAGTGTACACAGATGACTCTAAGTCTTCAGACGGTGTCGGATTCACAGCAGTGTTTCCGGACAGCGTCGTGCGAGGGCATTTATTATCTTCGGCTAGCATTTTTAATGCTGAATTGTATGCCATTCTTGCAGCACTTACTCGTATCGCATCTATGCCTGTGTCATCATTTGTGGTTGTCTCAGACTCCCTTAGTGCTCTACAGGCTATACGGAAATTTGATACACCTCACCCCCTAGTTCTCCGTGTCCAACTTTGGCTATGCCGTATCTCCACCAAGCATAAGATATTGTTTTTTGTTGGGTCCCTGGTCATGTTGACGTACAGGGCAATGAACAGGCAGACACTGCTGCGCGGTCAGCAGTACATGACCTACCAATTTCATATAGAGGTGTTCAATTTCCAGACTGTTTTGCTGTAATAGCTACCCACCTTCACACCCGTTGGAAACAACGTTGGTCAACTCTACTCGGTAACAAACTTCATTCTATTAAACCGAGTATTTTACTGGCCGTCTTCTTGTCATCAGTGCCGAGGTTGGGAGACTACTCTCTCCCGCCTTCGCATTGGCCACACTCGTCTTACTCATGGGTTTCTCATGGAGAGGCACCCTGTTCCTCTCTGTGAGAAGTGTCAAGTTTCAGTATCGATTAGGCACGTTCTGTGAGACTGCCCTCTCTATCAACGAGCACACAGAATTTACCTCCAAAGTCGTCTCTACTCTCCTAATCTCTCTTTACCTTCCCTTCTTGCTGATGGACCCTCCTTTAATCCTGACTCTCTCATTGACTTCTTGACAACGAATGATTTACTCCACAAACTCTGATGATTATACCTTTCTCACTCCCCTCAGCCCTTTCTACCTCAATCTCTTGTTGCCCTCTACCCTTTCACCATCCACTGCCCCGCTGTTCTCCGTAACCTACTACTCATCCCTCTCCCTTTTGCCACCTGATACCCTCGCTTTCTTCCTGCCCTGCAGCTCTGTATAACCCTTGTGGTTTAGCACTTCTTTTTTATTATAATAATAATTCTCTACAATAAAATCATTTTTTTTTCATTCTTGGACCCTGGCAGCAATTCTCAGATTAGGGGTCTGGACCCTCAAAGGGTTAAAGCTGAATGGGAATCTAATTCATTGCTTCCTCTCCTTGACGTATATGTCCACTGCTCGGTTACAGTGCCTCTTCAAGGGGGGCTCCTTGGCGTGGTGAAGAGGCTCTTGGTCTGAGGAATTAGCCCTGTCGGTCTTCTTCCTCAGACCGAACCTAATTACCCCCCATTCTCCCCTCCCCTATCCCATCCTCCCCATCCTCCCCTTTTTCCATTCCTCCTCCTCCTCCTCACCCCTCCCTTTTGCCCTTCCTCTTTTTAGCCTTCGTGATTTCTCCCACAGGCGTGCTAGTTCCTAGGTAGGGGAAAGGACACCGGGGTCGATCCCATTCCGTTGAGGTTTCTTGGCGGTGGCGTAGTTTGCCGTGGAATCTGGATTGCCTAGGGATGTCCCGATCCCTCTCCGGTATCCCGGAGTAGCTTTGGGTGTCTTTTGGGCGACGGGTGTATCTCTGGAAGCCACCTTTCGGATTCCGGGGGTGGTGGCTGAAGGAGGTATGCTTTGTGGCGGATATCCGGCCGCCCTCTCTTTTGTCCACCGAGGTAGCTCGGCAGATGTGAGGTTGCTATCCCGGATTGCTGGTTTACTGGCATGAAGGGTAGGGTATGGCACGGGTTCCATGCTGCATCTGCGCTACTAGCGGTGTCGAGTCCTCTTGGGCGCGGAGGGAGATTTCCGGCCCTTTCATTCCTCCTGGGAACTATTCCTCCCCGCTCCCCCCTTTTTTTATTCTTTTTTTTGTTTTTATTTTCTTTTCTTCTTTCTTTTTTTTTCTTAAAAACAAAAAGCAAAGGAGTAACCTAACCATGGCAGCCCTAGTCCATGAAACCACTACCCCCGGGCCCCTTCTTGATACCGCACCCCATTCTGACCCTGCCTTGTGTTTAGACCACTCTTCGGACACTCCTGATGCCCCTGTACCTCTTGCTGGTGCTGTTTCCTCACCCGCTTCAGGTACCGGGGCTTCGACTGACTCCTTCGATTTGTCTGAACTCCGCTCTCCTTTGACTATGCTTCCGGCTTCTCCCTCTACGGTACGGCAATTTTCGAATCGCCCACCCATTTCATGCCGGACCAACTCCGGTCCTACTCCTAAACGCCAACGTCAATCTCCTGATGATGCTCCGTCGTTACCTTCCCATTCTACTCGGAAACGACCGACACGTCAAGCACTCCCTCTCCACGCTCAGTTTCGGACCACACAATGGACTAAATTCTTTACTTTAAGACCAACTTCTTCTTCTGCCTACCTTTCTGACCATAGTATTGCCAAAGCGCTCCTGCGTCATGTTGGCAGAGATATTTCATTTCACGCTCTCAAGAGCGGTACGCGCATCGTCACTGTCCAGAATGCTACCCAAGCTCATGATCTTTCTCTCCTTTCGAATATCGATACTACTCCTATCACTATTGAAAAACATCTTTCTCTCAATTCTTGTAGTGGTACTGTCATTCTGCCCCATACCATAGTCCAACAGAATTTCCAGTCATGTGGCAATGACATTTTTGAACAGCTGGAACTCCAGGATCTCCCAATCCTCAAAGTAGACACTTATGTCCTTCCTGCCCGGGGGCGGAGACGTTACCCTTGCAATGTGGCTCGTTTAACTTTTGACAGCCGAGAACTCCCGTCCTCTGTATATGTCGCGGGACATCGGTTACAAGTTCGAAAGGTGATACCTACACCGCAACAATGTAGAAATTGCTGGCGTTTTGGTCACCCAGCGAAATATTGCAGATCTATGGCCGAATGCCCAGTCTGTGGTGCCGACAACCATTCTAATACATCTTGCAGTCAACCTCCATCTTGCCTTAATTGTAATGAAGCTCACCCTTCGTACTCCCGCCGTTGCCAGGTCTACTTAAATGAACGTGAAATCCGTTGCCTCAAAGAGGCAGAAGGTCTCCCTTATGCTATGGCAGTTACTCATCTCCGCCTCCAAGGGAGACTACCCCGTGTTTCTTATTCTCGTGTTTCCAAACATCCCCCCACTTCTGGGGTCCCATCTTCTGCAGCCTCCTCTGTTGTTACCCCTCCCATAGCCATTACGACATCTAATCCTTTTGCTGTCCTTGGCTCTGACGTCCCGACTACAACTCAGTCTGTTCTCACATCTTCGCGTCCTTCCTCACAAGCCCCAGTATCGACAAGACCTCGTACGACACCTAATACCAATCGCCCCTCTACTCAGAAGTCCAAAAAATCCACATTGCTCAAATCTTCTTTGCCCCTTCCTTCCCTTCTTCCACCTCCACACGTTACCTTTCCAGTCTCTGTACCTAGTTCTTCCCCTCTCTCTGGCTCTATTACAAGTGTGGAGATTCACCCTCCTCCTCGTACTATGCCTTCCACCCCCGTCCCCTCCCAAGTTTCTCCCTCTTCTGTCACCTCCCAGGTTTCTACCTCTTCTGTCCCCCCCCACACTTCATCTCCAGTCCCTTACACTTTTCCCTCCCCCTCTACTTTGGTACAGTCCATTACTGTCCCAATCTTTACTCACACTCCTCCTCCTATCTCCAATATGGTTTCCCATACATCTTTGAATTCAGAAACACTTGAAGCCATTTCAGAATATATTGCAGAGACTAAACCTTCAATGGACACTGATTCACTTCCTGTTCCTTCTCTTCCCTCTCCTCCATCTTCACAACCCCATTCTTCGCAACGCTCCGTTCCTTCGCTACTTGAACATCTTCCAATGCCACCACACGTTGACTTTTCTAACCCCTCTAGTCCGTAGGTGCCTTTACCTACAGATTCCTGATATTTTCTTCATCGCCAATCATGGCCTATTTACAGTGGAATATCCGCGGCCTCAGGGGTAATCGGGGTGAGCTTCAGATGTTGCTTTCCAGGTTTTCCCCTGTTGGTGCTTGCTTACAAGAACCAAAATTACACTCGGCTGTTTTCCAACCTATCTCAGGCTATAATTTATTGTATTCTTCGGATCCTTTCTCAGATGGGACCTTTAATGAAAGTGCCCTTCTTCTACGCAATGATATTCCGTACTGTCAACTATTTGTCCATACCTCGCTGCATTACACTGCAGCCCGTATCCACTTGAATAAGTGGTTTACAATATGTTCTTTATATCTCTCTCCTTCTCGAGCATTTTCTATCCCAGACTTTGCCTTTCTTGTTTCATCCTTACCACCACCACTTCTGTTACTTGGTGATTTTAATGCCCACCATTTCCTCTGGGGGGGGTCTCATTGTGACTCACGTGGCATTCAGTTGGAGGCTTTTCTTGCCTCTCACCCCCTCCATGTTTTAAATACGGGTACTCCCACCCATTTTGATCCTCGTACTCATACTCTCTCTTGCATCGATCTATCAGTCTGCTCTTCCTCCACAGCACTAGACTTCACCTGGTCTGTTCTACCAGACTTACATGACAGCGATCATTTTCCGATCATTCTTACTTCTCCTTCCTATTCACCACCTTCCCGTAGCCCTCGCTGGCAATTTGATCGGGCAAATTGGGATCTTTACTCACACCTCACTGCTTTTAGTGAGGTTCCTTCTTCATCCTCCATTGATGAGCTCCTACACATCTTCTCGACATCAGTTTATACCGCAGCTTCTCATTCTATACCCCACACCTCAGGCAGGCATTCTCAGAAGTGCGTGCCTTGGTGGTCTCCTGCTTGTGCTCGTGCAGTACGTTTGAAACGTGCTGCATGGGGCAGGTACCGGTACAATAGAACCGCTGAGAGACTTGTTGATTTTAAGCAGAAGCGTGCGATCGCTCGCCGTGTCATCCGTGAAGCTAAACGCACTTGTTGGCGAGACTATGTTTCCACCATCACCTCTGCTTCTTCTATGAGTGCAGTCTGGAAAAAAGTGAGGAAATTGAGTGGTAAATACTCTCCTGACCCGGCTCCTGTTCTACGGGTCACTGGTGTTGATATAGCAAACCCTCTCGACGTTGCCATTGAACTTGGCACACATCTGGTCCGTATTTCCCGAGGGCTCCATCTATGCCCCTCGTTTCTTTCCTCAAAGTCTGCCAGAGAGTTAGTACCCTTGGACTTTTCTTCTCTCGGAGAAGAACAGTATAATGTGCCTTTTACACTTCAAGAACTGGAGGCAACGCTCTCAGCTTGCCGATCATCGGCAGCTGGGCCTGATGACATTCATATTCGTATGTTACAACATTTACATCGGTCAGCCCTTGTAGTCCTCTTACACCTCTTCAATCTTATTTGGGCACAAGGAGTTCTTCCCCAGCTGTGGAAATCTGCCATTGTTCTCCCTTTCCGCAAACCGGGTACTACAGGACATGATGCCTCCCACTATCGCCCCATCGCTCTTACAAGTGCAGTTTGCAAAGTGATGGAACGCCTCGTAAATCGACGTTTAATGTGGTATTTAGAGACTCACAACAGTCTCTCCGCTAGTCAATATGGCTTTCGTAAGGGTCGTTCTACCATAGACCCCTTACTACGCTTGGATACGTATGTTCGTAATGCCTTTGCGAATAATCACTCAGTTATTGCCATATTTTTTGACCTTGAGAAGGCATATGACACAACTTGGAGGTATAATATTTTGGCCCAGGCCCATTCCTTAGGCCTCCGAGGCAATCTACCATCCTTCCTTAAGAACTTTTTAACTGACAGACATTTCCGTGTTCGAGTCAATAATGTTCTTTCCCCAGACTTCGTCCAAGCTGAAGGTGTCCCTCAGGGATGTGTTCTAAGCACAACACTTTTTCTCCTTGCTATAAATGATTTGGCCTCTGTTCTTCCACCCAATATTTGGTCATCACTCTATGTTGATGACTTCGCTATTGCTTGTGCAGGCGCTGACTGTCACCTTATTGCAGTTTCTCTCCAGCATGCGGTCGACCGTGTTTCCACTTGGGCCACCACACATGGGTTTAAATTTTCAAGTACCAAAACTCACCAAATTACTTTCACTAGACGCTCTGTTATCTCCGATCATCCTTTGTATCTCTATGGCTCCCGTATCCCCGAACGTGATACAGTCAGGTTTCTAGGCCTTCTCTTTGACCGTCGGTTAACCTGGAAACCTCACATTACCTCTCTGAAGGCAACTTGTCACAGCCGGCTAAACCTTCTTAAAACCCTTGCTCATCTTTCCTGGGGAGCTGATCGTCGAACTCTGCTTCGCCTACATTCAGCCCTCGTTTTATCGAAACTCGATTATGGTGACCAGATTTATTCCGCGGCCTCTCCTGCTACTCTCTCTAGCCTTAACTCTATCCATCACCAAGGCTTACGTTTGTGCCTTGGTGCTTTTCGCTCTTCCCCTGTTGAGAGCCTCTATACAGAAGCAAATGTTCCATCCTTGTCTGATCGCCGTGATGCCCATTGCCTTCGTTACTATGTACGCTCTCACGATCTACACAATCCTTCCATTTATAGAATGGTCACCGATATTAGTAGACATTCTTTATTCGTTCGCCGCCCCTGTTTGCTCCGTCCCTTTTCTCTTCGCCTACTTTCACTCTTGTCTTCCCTTCAGTTACCACCTTTATATGTTCATGTAGCATCTCACTTTTCCCTACCCCCCTGGGAAGTTCCAGCTGTTCGGGTCTGTTCTTTCTCACTCCCTTGCTCGAAAGCTCAACTGCCTACGGTGGCTTCCCGCTCTCTTTTTCTTGATCACTTCCACTCTCATTCTCATGCCACCGCTGTGTACACAGATGGCTCTAAGTCTTCAGACGGCGTCGGATTCGCAGCAGTGTTTCCGGACAGCGTCGTACGAGGGCATTTACTATCTTCAGCTAGCATTTTTACTGCTGAACTGTATGCCATTCTTGCAGCACTTATTCGTATCGCATCTATGCCTGTGTCATCATTTGTAGTAGTCTCAGACTCCCTTAGTGCTCTACAGGCTATACGAAAATTTGATACATCTCATCCCCTAGTTCTCCGTATCCAACTTTGGCTACGCCGTATCTCTACCAAACATAAAGATATTGTTTTTTGTTGGGTCCCTGGTCATGTCGACGTACAGGGCAATGAACAGGCAGACACTGCTGCGCGGTCAGCAGTATATGACCTACCAATTTCCTATCGAGGTGTTCCATTTCTAGACTATTTTGCTGCAATAGCTACCCACCTTCGCACCCGTTGGCAACAACGTTGGTCAACTCTGCTCGGTAACAAACTTCATTCTATTAAACCGAGCATAGGTTACTGGCCGTCTTCTTGTCATCAGTGCCGAGGTTGGGAGACCACTCTCTCCCGCCTTCGCATTGGCCACACTCGTCTTACTCATGGGTATCTCATGGAGAGGCACCCTGTTCCTCTCTGTGAGCAGTGTCAAGTTCCAGTATCGATTAGCCACATTCTGTTAGACTGCCCTCTCTATCAACGAGCACGCAGAATTTACCTCCAACGTCGTCTTCGTTCTCCTACTCTCTCTTTACCTTCCCTTCTTGCTGATGGACCCTCCTTTAATCCTGACTCTCTCATTGACTTCTTGACAACGACTGATTTACTCCACAAACTCTGATGATACTTTTCACACTCCCCTCAGCCCTTTCTGGTTCAGTCTCTTGCTGCCCTTTACCCTTTCACCATCCACTGCCCCGCTGTTATCCGTAACCTGTTGCTCATCCATCTCCCTTTTGCCACCTGATGCCCTCGCTTCCTTCCTGCCCTGCAGCGCTGTATAGTCCTTGTGGCTTAGCGCTTCTTTTTGATTATAATAATAATAATCGGTTACAGTGCTTTTTCTGTTCATCACCATGCTGCTTCTTCTTCTGTTGGGTTTCAGGGCCACTGACAGCATACGCCGTATCGAGCCCGGCTGTCCAGTGCTAGGAGAGGGGACCTCGACCAAAGTGGAACAGTGTTTTGACTAGTAACTGCGTATTATATGTCCCTGATACGCCCTGAAGCCAGCAGGAAGGAGCAGGTACAGGCCAATATCTCCCGACGGTCCAGAGGGTGGAGCCCCTCCCCGTTGAGAAGGAGAGGTAGAGTGAAAGTGTGCACCCCAAGCGTATGCAAGGCCGCATGGAGAGTAGTCCCTGCAGAGTGGTAACGTGGGCACCACAACAGGAAGTGTTCCACTGTCTCAGGGTGTGAGGGACACCATGGGCAGTACGGAGAGTCCGTCATCCGAAGGCGGTACAGATGAGCCGCCAGTAGTGAGTGCGCATCACCATGCTTCCTCTGCATTTGTGACCCTTAGTGCAGTGTAATAAATTACCTACAGAGTGTGGTACAATAAGAATGGGAGTGTAATAAAGTACCCTCAGAGTGTGGACAGGTGGTGGTGGTGGTCGGTGCTCTTGTGCTTGAAGATATACGTGGTGCTGGTGCCGATTAGATCTCACTTACCTCAGAAACGACATTCTACACAGTCTAGACCAAGACCACAACAATCACTGGTCACAGCTCGTGCAACATGCAAACAAACAGCGTATTAAAAACACTAAAGCCTTCTGGAACTTTATCAAAAAAATCAGAGGCACAACTCCCACCAACAAATTCGAACGCATCACCCACAACAACACACATCTCAGACCCGCAGGTTGCTACTAACATCTTCAAAAACATCTGGGAGAACATCTTCCACCCTCACCCACCCCACCCTAACGCTATTCAGCACATTCAGAACACAGAACACTACACACACACACACACGAAACAACACCAGACAGCCACATCCATCTGGACTCTCTTACCTCCTCCCAAGAACTCGATACTCCTTTCACCAACACATTCACAAACTCTCCTCAGACACCTTCCTCCCAAGGCTCCTGGTGCCTCTGGCCTAAACCATATTATCTTAAAACACCTTCCTGACTCTATCATTACTGTCTACACAAACCTCCTCAATGCCTCCCTTGCCTCTGGATACTTCCCTGTCCTCTTCAAAGCTGCTACTGCTATCCTCCTTCCCAAACCCAAAAAAGACCACTCTGACCCTAGAAACTATCGCCCTATCAACCTCCTCGAAACTTTAGGAAAACTTTGAAAAACTCATCAACTATCGCCTTCGCAGATACCTGGAATACAACTCACTACTTTCTGATGGCCAGTTTGGCTTCAGAACTCGCAGGGTACACACAGGATGCCATTAACATCATTCTCAACTACATCCACATAAACACAAAACAAAGAAACAGGACAGCCCTGGTTCCAAAAGACGTTGAAAAAGCTTTTGACACTGTCTGGCACGAAGGGCTCTAACACAAACTCTACACTAACTTTAACCTGCCTCTCACTACTCAAACTCCTCTGCAACTTTCTAGACGGCCGCACCATGAGAATCAAATTCCAAGGCTGTTACTCTGACTACTTCACACTAAATGCTGCAGTACCCCACAGATCTGTCCTCTCCCCTATCCTCTACATTTTATACACTAACGACATTCCAACACCTGCATACCACAACTCCATCACACTAGCCTATTCAGACGGCATTACACAACTTATCACTCACGTGTGTGAGTGTATCTATAGATACACTCACACACAAAACACAAAATGAGGTCCACCGGATAGCCTTCTGGGAACAAAAGCGGAGGATCAAATCCAATGTAGTCAAATCCAGCATTACATATTTTAACTATAGGAAACGTGATCCTCCATTACTTGTCGAACTCAGAACAGCTGACACTCGCATCTACATCCCCATCACACAATCTGTCACTGTCCTTGGCGTTAATTTTGACTACCTTCTTCGCTTACACGGACACATTCACTCAAAGCATGCAATAGTAGTAAGGCCTTTGCGGGCCTCTAAAATCTGCAACATGCCTCCCAACGCACCAAACTACACCTCTACAAATCCCTAATACGTCCTCTGATGACTTATTCTCCTCTAGCCCTCTCTCTTGCAGCTAAAACAAACTTATTTAAACTGCACCGTGTCCAGAACAAGGCGCTGCGCTGGGTGCTTGATGTCAGATGGGAGGACTTCGTCACAAGCGAATCCCTCCATGCCCAATTAGACATCCCTGCGCTGAATCTGTACTGGAAGACGCTCAGTGACAGACAGATAGACAAACTTGGGACACGACATGGCTACTGGACCTCTCTCCTTGATGAAGACATTCACAGACCCACAAACCAACACAACCTTTTCTACTCCTTGTATGATCCTGTTCCTAACCCTATTTGCAAATAACCTTTGGATTCTCTGTCAGGTACCTTGCGATGTTCGTTCTCTGACCCACATTCGCCTTTGCTGCTGGGTTAAGCCCTGGCTCAATTTCTACACTCCTCTATAGCGCTAATCTTCGCCTGTCCCGTCTTCCTGTAGGTCTAGTCACAATCATGACAAATTACAAAGGTATTTACAGATTACAGAGGTATGTAATGGGTCCAGGGACTGGGCCCCCAAAGTTTTGATAGCTGAACTAGGTACAAAGGTAATGAACTCACAAGTTACAAAGGTAATGAATCCTGTAAGAATGGTTACTTACGTTTATACATGGGTACAATCATGAACAAATTATAGTGTAATGAGCAATTCACACTTCCACACCCGGTCACCACTGTAATGAGTTATTGGTGCAAATATTGATTGTTGAGTCACACACACACACACACACACACACACACACACACACACACACACACACACACACACACACACACACACACACACAGATAGAGAGATTAGAAGAGGAGCTGAGACATCTGAAACAGCACAGAGACAAAGATATTTCAGAAGTAGCATCGGCAATGGCTACATCAAACACAGACAACAGGTCTGAAGGAAGCATGGAAACAACTGTATGCAGAGGTCCTGTCAAACCCACATGGGGCCAAAACAAAGACAGGGAGCACACTAGGACAGAATGAGAGGTTGGAAGACATTGAAGGAACTAGGACATGTGCAAGGACCTTACCAGATACCTGTGGGGGCCAGGAGCAGGTGAGCAGGAAGGATAAACCAAGAAGCATAGGGGCCATGACTAGGGAAGGGACTGAAGGAAGGAACACTCCACGGGAAGGAACTAAAACACATCAGAGGATGCAATGGGAGTCACAGTGGGAGGTGGAAAGGGAAAGATCCGTGTTTGTCTATGGGCTAGATGAAGCTAAAGGGGAAACTTATGATGAAAGAAAGCAGGAGGAAAATAAAGCGATTGAAGATATCATGAAGGTGATAGGCGAGGGGAACATGACCCAGGTGGCAAATTTTCGGAGAATTGGGTGGTTCACAAAGAAAAGGAATCGGCCTCTCAAAGTAATTTTCAAGGCAGAATCAACCCGAACCATGATCCTGCAGGAGAAAGCACGGCTGAGAGGCAAGCAGGAGTTCCGGAGTGTGTACCTCGATCGAGACAGAACACAGGACGAAAGGAAGACAATGAAAGAGAGAGTTCAAAAACGAAAGGAGAAATGGGAGGAAATGAAAAAGGAGAGCAGAATAACCCAGGATCAAATGGAAGGACAAGCGCACCCCCCAGAAACACCTGCAGAAGGACTCCGGCCACGACACCCCCAAGGCAACTGAACAATCCAAACCAACCATCACACACCGATTCCTCTGTTTCCACCCCCCGCACCACAGTTACAGTATTAGAACAGAAGTTGAAGGTTTGGTACACAAATGCAGATGGATTAACGAATAAACATGAGGAATGGCAAGAAAGAATCGATGAGAAGTCCCCAGACATCATAGCAGTTACAGAAACAAAACTCATGGAGACAATAACAGATGCAATCTTCGCACCAGGATACCAGACCATGAGGAAAGATAGAAGGGGCAGGGGGGGAGGTGGGGTTGCTCTGCTCGTAAAAAAACAGATGGAAATTCGAGAAAATGGAAGGAATAGATGAGACGGGAGAAAGAGACTACTTAGCAGGTACACTTCAGTCTGGGGAACACAAAGTGGTTATTGCAGTGTTGTATAATCCACCACAGAACTGCAGGAGGCCAAGAGAGGAATATGAAGAGAGCAACAGAGCAATGGTGGACACACTTGCTGAGGTGGCAAGAAGAGCTCACTCCAGCAGAGCAAAGTTGCTGGTTATGGGGGATTTCAACCACAGGGAGATTGACTGGGAAAACCTGAAGCCACATGGGGGTCCCGAAACATGGAGAGCCAGGATGTTGGACGTGGTGCTGGAAAACCTCATGCACCAACATGTTAAGGACACTACCAGAGTGAGAGGGGAGGATGAACCAGCAAGATTGGACCTTGTGTTCACCCTGGGCAGCTCAGATATTGAGGACATCAAGTATGAGAGTCCCCTAGGAGCTAGCGACCACGTGGTTCTGTGCTTTGAATACATAGTAGAGCTGCAAGTGGAGAGAATAACAGGAGTTGAATGGGAAAAGCCTGACTATAAAAGAGGGGACTACACAGGGTTGAAGAACTTCCTGCGGGAGGTCCAGTGGGACAGAGAACTGGCAGGAAAGCCAGTAAATGAAATGATAGAATATGTAACAACAAAATGCAAGGAGGCAGTGGAAAGGTTTATTCCCAAGGGCAACAGTAACAACGGGAAGACCAGAACGAGCCCCTGGTTTACCCGACGGTGTAAGGAGGCAAAAACAAAGTTCAATGGAGAATGGAAAAAGTACAGAAGGCAGATGTGGCATGCAAAGAGTACGTAACCTTTATTCGGTGCATGTACACACCCTCATTTACAGGCTATCTCCCCCAACCAGCGAACCAGGTTGCTAAGAGTTGATGATGGGGCCCCGTCGTTCAACTAGTGACCAGGTTCTAGCCAATAAGAAGATGGTTTTGGCAATCGCAGAGGTTATGTGGGTACCGCTCTCCTGTCTGCCCTTGTCATTCCCATTCTAGAGCTGGTTGAAGCACGGTCTGCTATCTTGTGGCTTCTATTTCTGCTTTGCTTACCGTGGAGTGCACTGTACATAGTGTACATATTGCTGTTCTAAATTGGTGAAGGATAATATAAGTCTAAACTTTTTCTACTGTGTTTATTTGCTCCCATTACACCCGGGGTAACAGGCCATTTGGAATCCTGGGTTGTAATATGGGTAGCCTGTCCGAGAGTTGAGCTGGACTTAGAGAAACTGTTGAGCTTAGGGTGAAGCTCGTAGCAGGAACATTGTGCAGCTTGCTGTCTGGCATTGCTTTACAAATTTTGCGTGTCAGTTGTTACTAGCCTGTTCGGTGTGGAGAATTTTGCAGTCAGCTTTGCTTGTATGCGTATTCTGCAATCGTACTGTGCATAGCTAAGCGTGTTCTGCAAATTAACGTGTTACGTTGGGGTATTCTGCAATCGTACTGTGCATAGCGAATAACTTATGCCACCTAGACGAGTCAGACGTCTGGTGTCGGCATATACTTTGCATAACCTACCTAAATTGTCCCTACAGCGTTGTTGGCAAATTGTTCGTTCCATTGGCATTACATACAAACGCACTCTCACAGCTGCACAACTGCGTTCACTGATTGCTGACAAACTTATAGAAGAAGAGATGGCACATCAGACTCCTCCCTCTACGGGAGCTAGGGCAAAAACTACTATGTTCTCGCAGGAGGAAGATGATACACCTACGGAGCAAAATGGTCAGTATAGTGCAACTGGGTTGTCTCAAGGTGAACGAGGTCACAATTACAGATGCTTACCCTCTTCCTCGTCTGGATGACGTAATTGACTTTGTGGGTAAGGTGACTTTTGTGTCCAAATTAGATCTCCTTAAAGGCTACTATCAGGTACCTTTGACAGATAAGGCGAAGGAAATCCCTGCCTTCGTAATTCCAGGAGGACATTATCAATACACAGTTACACCCTTCGGAATGAAAAATTTCCCCTCTTCATTCCAGAAACTTATCCATCAGGCTATTAAAGGACTTGAAGGCACGGCAGCGTACCTAGATGATATTGTTGTGGTGTCTGATACTTGGGATCAACACCTACTTAGACTTAAGGCTCTGTTTGAGACCTTTAAGAGTTCCCATTTAACAGTTAATTTATCTAAATCTTCCTTTGGCCAGGCCACTGTCACTTTTCTAGGCCATGAAGTAGGTAGTGGTAAAGTTGCACCTAAACTTGCTAAAGTTCTTTCTATTAAAGATTATCCAGTTCCTCATGATAGGAAATCTCTTCAACGTTTCCTAGGCATGATAGGATTTTACAGAAGATTCTGTAAGAATTTCTCAGATATTGTAGCCCCTCTTACCTCTCTTACCAGTCAAAAAGTTCCCTTTAATTGGACCTCAGACTGTAACACTGCTTTTAATAAAGCAAAAAGACTATTGTGTACTGCACCCATTCTCTTGTCTCCAGACTTCTCCAAACCTTTTTCATTACAGGTTGATGCTTGTGAGTCTGGGGTTGGGGCAGTACTATTACAAATCGGGAACAACGGGTTGCAGCCTGTAGCATACTTTTCAGCCAAGTTCCAGCCACATCAGAGGGCTTACTCTACCATTGAAAAAGAAGCCCTCGCGCTGGTACTGGCTTTGGAGCATTTCGATGTTTATGTGGGCCAGACATCGCAGGTGGTCACAGTCTACAGTGATCACAATCCTCTAGTATATCTCCAAGCCATGAAGAACCACAACACAAGGCTTATGCGCTGGACGCTAAGGCTGCAACCATATAATCTGTCCATTAAATATATTGCCGGCAAAGAAAATATGTTGGCAGACTCTTTATCTAGAGTATAATATTTTATTTAGGTTAGGATGTTATTTGTGGTAACCCCTTTTCATGCTCTTTTTTTTATCCCCTGGTGTGGGGTTTTTTTTTAGTGAGGGGATGCGGGCTACCGTCCGCCTGTATCTTGGACCTATGCTAGCCTGTCTGACTGCTGTCTCACTCTAAGTTTAGGGTTTGGCTTTTGGTCACAAGAAAAGCTGAGCTCTAAGAGTTGGATGGTGGAGAGGAAAGGCGGTCCCATTATTTTGTGCCATGGCGGCACGATTACCACTGGGAGGTGGCAGCCTAATCCTGAGCCTTCTCGGGGTGGGGGTGTGGCATGCAAAGAGTACGTAACCTTTATTCGGCGCATGTACACACCCTCATTTACAGGCTATCTCCCCCAACCAGCGAACCAGGTTGCTAAGAGTTGATGATGGGGCCCCGTCGTTCAACTAGTGACCAGGTTCTAGCCAATAAGAAGATGGTTTTGGCAATCGCAGAGGTTATGTGGGTACCGCTCTCCTGTCTGCCCTTGTCATTCCCATTCTAGAGCTGGTTGAAGCACGGTCTGCTATCTTGTGGCTTCTATTTCTGCTTTGCTTACCGTGGAGTGCACTATACTTATCTCTGTACATAGTGTACATATTGCTGTTCTAAATTGGTGAAGGATAATATAAGTCTAAACTTTTTCTACTGTGTTTATTTGCTCCCATTACACCCGGGGTAACAGGCCATTTGGAATCCTGGGTTGTAATAGCAGAGAACACACGAAAATAGGGAGATCAGTCACAGAGCCAGGAATGAGTATGCACAGGTAAGGAGGGAGGCCCAGCGACAGTATGAAAATGACATAGCATCGAGAATCAAGACTGACCCGAAACTGTTGTATAGCCACATCAGGAGGAAGACAACAGTCAAAGACCAGGTGATCAGATTAAGGACAGAAGGTGGAGAACTCACAAGAAATGATCAGGAGGTATGTGAGGAGCTGAACAGGAGATTTAAGGAAGTTTTTACGGTAGAGACAGGAAGGGCTGTGGGAAGACAGCACAGAAGGGAACATCAAGAGGGAATATACCAACAAGTGTTGGATGACATACGAACAACTGAGGAGGAGGTGAAGAAGCTCTTAAGTGACCTTGACACCTCAAAGGCGATGGGACCGGACAACATCTCCCCATGGGTCCTTAGAGAAGGAGCAGAGATGCTGTGCGTGCCTCTAACCACAATCTTCAACACATCCCTTGAAACTGGGCAACTACCTGAGAAATGGAAGACAGCTAATGTAGTCCCCATATTTAAGAAAGGAAACAGAAACGAGGCACTAAACTACAGACCTGTGTCTCTGACATGTATTGTGTGCAAAGTCATGGAGAAGATTATCAGGAGGAGAGTGGTCGAACACCTGGAAAGGAACAAGATTATAAATGAAAACCAGCATGGGTTCATGGAAGGCAAATCTTGTATCACAAACCTCCTGGAGTTTTATGACAAGGTAACAGAAGTAAGACACGAGAGAGAGGGGTGGGTAGATTGCGTTTTCCTAGACTGCAGGAAGGCCTTTGACACAGTTCCCCACAAGAGATTAGTGCAGAAGCTGGAGGATCAGGCTCACGTAAAAGGGAGGGCACTGCAATGGATAAGGGAATACCTGACAGGGAGGCAGCAACGAGTCATGGTACGTGAAGAGGTATCACAGTGGGCGCCTGTTACAAGCGGGGTCCCACAGGGGTCAGTTCTAGGACCAGTGCTATTTTTGATATATGTGAACGACATGATGGAAGGAATAGACTCTGAAGTGTCCCTGTTCGCAGATGACGTGAAGTTGATGAGAAGAATTAAATCGGACGAGGATGAGGCAGGACTGCAAAGAGACCTGGACAGGCTGGACATGTGGTCCAGCAACTGGCTTCTCGAATTCAATCCAGCCAAATGCAAAGTCATGAAGATTGGGGAGGGGCAAAGAAGACCGCAGACAGAGTATAGGCTAGGTGGACAAAGACTACAGACCTCACTCAGGGAGAAAGACCTTGGGGTGACCATAACACCGAGCACATCACCGGAGGCACACATCAACCAAATAACAGCTGCAGCATACGGGCGCCTGGCAAACCTGAGAATAGCGTTCCGATACCTTAATAAGGAATCGTTCAAGACACTGTACACTGTGTATGTTAGGCCCATACTGGAGTATGCAGCACCAGTCTGGAACCCACACCTGGTCAAGCACGTCAAGAAGTTAGAGAAAGTACAAAGGTTTGCAACAAGGCTAGTCCCAGAGCTCAAGGGAATGTCGTACGAGGAAAGGTTAAGGGAAATCGGACTGACGACACTGGAGGACAGAAGGGCCAGGGGAGACTTGATAACGACATACAAGATACTGCGGGGAATAGACAAGGTGGACAGAGATAGGATGTTCCAGAGAGGGGACACAGGGACAAGGGGTCACAACTGGAAGCTGAAGACTCAGACGAGTCACAGGGACGTTAGGAAGTATTTCTTCAGTCATAGAGTTGTCAGCAAGTGGAATAGCCTAGCAAGTGAAGTAGTGGAGGCAGGAACCATACATAGTTTTAAGAAGAGGTATGACAAAGCTCAGGAAGCAGAGAGAGAGAGGATCCAGTAGCGATCAGTGAAGAGGCGGGGCCAGGAGCTGAGTCTCGACCCCTGCAACCACAATTAGGTGAGTACAATTAGGTGAGTACACACACACACACAATTGGAAGTTGAAGACACAAATGAGTCAGAGAGATATTAGGAAGTATTTCTTCAGTCATAGAGATGTCAGGCAGTGGAATAGCTTAGAAAATGACGTAGTGGAGGCAGGAACCATACACAGTTTTAAGACGAGGTTTGATAAAGCTCATGGAGAGGGGAGAGAGAGGGCCCAGTAGCAACCGGTGAAGAGGCGGGGCCAGGAGCTAAGACTCGACCCCTGCAACCACAAATAGGTGAGTACACAAACTCATACACACACACACACACACACACGCAAACACACACACACACACACACACACACACACACACACGGTGGTCTGGTGGCTAAAACTCCCGCTTCACACACGGAGGGCCCGGGTTCGATTCCCGGCGGGTGGAAATTCTGACACGTTTCCTTACACCTATTGTCCTGTTCACCTAGCAGCAAATAGGTACCTGGGTGTTAGTCGACTGGTGTGGGTCGCATCCTGGGGGACAAGATTAAGGACCCCAATGGAAATAAGTTAGACAGTCCTCGATGATGCACTGACTTTCTTGGGTTATCCTGGGTGGCTAACCCTCCGGGGTTAAAAATCCGAACGAAATCTTATCTTATCTTATCACACACAGCCAGGAGCTGAGTCTCGACCCCTGCAACCACAATTAGGTGAGTACTCATACACAAACTCATACGCACACACGCACACTCATACACACACGCACACACACTCATACACACACACACACAAACACACACAAACACACAAAATCATGGAGAAGATTATCAGGAGAAGAGTGGTGGAACACCTAGAAAGGAACGATCTCATCAACAGCAGCCAACATGGTTTCAGGGACGGGAAATCCTGTGTCACAAACCTACTGGAGTTCTATGACATGGTGACAGCAGTAAGACAAGAGAGAGAGGGGTGGGTGGATTGCATTTTCTTGGACTGTAAGAAGGCGTTTGACACAGTTCCACACAAGAGATTGGTGCAAAAACTGGAAGACCAAGCAGGGATAACAGGGAAGGCACTACAATGGATCAGGGAATACTTGTCAGGAAGACAGCAGCGAGTCATGGTACGTGGCGAGGTGTCAGAGTGGGCACCTGTGACCAGCGGGGTCCCGCAGGGGTCAGTCCTAGGACCAGTGCTGTTTCTGGTATTTGTGAACGACATGACGGAAGGAATAGACTCTGAGGTGTCCCTGTTTGCAGATGACGTGAAGATGATGAGAAGAATTCACTCGATCGAAGACCAGGCAGAACTACAAAGGGATCTGGACAGGCTGCAGACCTGGTCCAGCAATTGGCTCCTGGAGTTCAATCCCACCAAGTGCAAAGTCATGAAGATTGGGGAAGGGCAAAGAAGACCGCAGACGGAGTACAGTCTAGGGGGCCAGAGACTACAAACCTCACTCAAGGAAAAAGATCTTGGGGTGAGTATAACACCAGGCACATCTCCTGAAGCGCACATCAACCAAATAACTGCTGCAGCATATGGGCGCCTGGCAAACCTCAGAACAGCATTCCGACATCTTAATAAGGAATCATTCAGGACCCTGTACACCGTGTAAGTTAGGCCCATATTGGAGTATGCGGCACCAGTTTGGAACCCACACCTAGCCAAGCACGTGAAGAAACTAGAGAAAGTGCAAAGGTTTGCAACAAGACTAGTCCCAGAGCTAAGAGGTATGTCCTACGAGGAGAGGTTAAGGGAAATCAACCTGACGACACTGGAGGACAGGAGAGATAGGGGGGACATGATAACGACATACAAAATACTGAGAGGAATTGACAAGGTGGACAAAGACAGGATGTTCCAGAGATTGGACACAGTAACAAGGGGACACAGTTGGAAGCTGAAGACACAGATGAATCACAGGGATGTTAGGAAGTATTTCTTCAGCCACAGAGTAATCAGTAAGTGGAATAGTTTGGGAAGCGATGTAGTGGAGGCAGGATCCATACATAGCTTTAAGCAGAGGTATGATAAAGCTCACGGCTCAGGGAGAGTGACCTAGTAGCGATCAGTGAAGAGGCGGGGCCAGGAGCTCGGACTCGACCCCCGCAACCTCAACTAGGTGAGTACTAGGTGAGTACACACACACAAACACACACACACACACACACACACACACACACACACACACACACACACACACACACATATACGTATGCACATACAACAGGCCAAGTGTCTAATTGACATGTGCCTAGGACAAAATGGTAACTAACTAACTAACTAACTAACACACACACACACACACACACACACACACACACACACACACACACACACACACACACACACACACACACAGAGGGTCTTGGACTCGACCCCTGCAATCTTAATTAGGTGAGTGCACCAGCTATTCCTGCTCTAAATATCTGTCCCACGATCGCCTTAGCTGCTGGGTTAAGCCCTGGCTCTGTTTTTACAACTAAGAACACTCCTATTCAGCGCTATTCTTAGTTTGTCCCGTCTTCCCCGCTCATCCCATTGGGATCTTAACTGCACTTGTTCGTTCATCCGTTGTACTTGACTCGCGAAATCGTCGCTAACGCGATGGTCTGGAGTTTTGAGACTCTGATCGCGGGTTCCAGTCCCGCCCGCAGTATGGTTCGTTGTACTGTTTGTAATGGCTTGACAAAGCTCCTGGAGAGCGAAAAGGTGCCACAATAAAATGTCACATTAGTTGCACTTGTGTCCTTTTACTTTTCAGTATATACGTAGTTCTTTTGCATACATTTCGGTGTTGAGGTTGGGGGTGGTGTAGAAGACAGGCTATTGTTGTGGAGATAGTTGCATAGACCGTCCCTGCATCGTGTCTTCAGTTTCTTCTACTTCGTCATTGGAGGATTCTTCAGAATGTTCAGGTTCCTTTGTTCTTCATTGATTGTGCGGAGAGGACGCTGGGAATCTGAAGTATTTGTGGCTTGCTTGGTTGTTTGTGGGTGTTGAGAGATGGCGGTAGTCCGTTGGGATTGTTCTGGGGTGGATTCTTGGGCAGAGACAGGAGTAGGGTCTGGGGTTGATGTGAAGTTTACGATGTTTGGGATTATCTTGAGGAATTCTTGTGATGGTGGTGAGTCAGGAAAGTTGAAGGTTGGCAAGTTGTTGAGACGGAACAGTTCGTTGATTGTTGTGTTGAAGGAGCCAGGATTGGCTGCATTGGCGAGGTGTGCATACATTATGCAGTATAGGAGGGAACAGCGTCAGTAAGTGCAGAGAGGGAGTTGCTGGACAGAGATACCTGTTGTGTAGCTTGGAGAATTTTGGTGGTGTCAGTTAGTTTAATATCTTTATTATGCATCCCATACCCATCCTGTGGGCGGTAGTCAAAAGATTACAGAGGTTCATAATGAGTCCAGGGACTGGGCCTCAAAGTTTTAATAGCTGAGCAAGTTACAAAGGTAATGAACTCACAATCTGTAATAAAGTTGGTAGAATTACCGACAATATGTAAAGTAAAAGGACACAAGTGCAACTAATGTGACATTTATTGTGGCAACGTTTCGCTCTCCAGGAGCTTTATCAAGCCATTACAAACAATACACCTCGCCAACGACCCCAACATTATTGTCACCACCGCCGACAAAGGAGGTGGAGTCGTCATACTCAACACCAGTGACTACAACACTAAAATGATGGACCTTTTGAATGATCAATCTACATACGAACCCATCAGCACTCAACAGTGGGAGACGCTCACCAAAGATTTTCTATACAAAACCAGACAAATACTCAAACGCACTAGAGAAGGGAAGAAACTTCTGTACTTGTTACCAAGCATCCCTAAACCAGCACACATGTATGGTTTACCCAAGACCCATAATCACAATATTCCTCTCAGACCTATCACGTCAGGAATAGGCAGTGCTCCACACAAACTAGCCGGAGTTCTTGCCAAACATCTTTCCTGCCTTCTGGGGACCATCAGCCCCGCTCATCTTAAACACTCAGGCGACCTTCTCAACCGCATCCGTAACCTTTCCATCCGTAACAAGAAACTAAGCAGTTTGGATGTGACTTCCCTCTTCACAAAAGTACCTACCAAAAATGCAATCGAGGTTCTACGACGTAAAGTCAATCAGGACCTTAATCTTCCTCTACCTCCCGGAGATTTTGTTGACTTGATTGAACTCTGTGTTAATTTCAACTGTTTTTCTTTCAATAACAGGCTCTACAAACAAACCTACGGCATGGGAATGGGGTCCCCCATAAGTGCCGTCCTAGCCAACTTATACATGGTAATAAAGTTGGTAGAATTACCGACAATATGTAAAGTAAAAGGACACAAGTGCAACTAATGTGACATTTTATTGTGGCAACGTTTCGCTCTCCAGGAGCTTTATCAAGCCATTACCTTAATGGCTTGATAAAGCTCCTGGAGAGCGAAACGTTGCCACAATAAAATGTCACATTAGTTGCACTTGTGTCCTTTTACTTTACAACTTATACATGGAACACCTAGAGTCCGAACACTTCGCCAACATCATCCCTTCAAGCGTCACTTGGTTACGTTACGTGGACGATGTCCTCGTAATAACTCCAAAACGTTTTGATGTACGGGATCTTCAGGCAAGGCTCAACGCAGTTGAACCGGCGATCCAGTTTACACTAGAAGAAGAGTCCAATGACAAGCTACCTTTCCTCGACGTCCTCATTCACAAAGTAGACAACAACCTAAGATTTCAAGTTTATCGGAAACCCACCAATAAAAATGATCTCACACACTTCTATTCCAGTCAAGATACCAAGACCAAAAGAGGCATCATCATCGGGTTTTTCCTAAGAGCATACCGAATTTGTAGTCCTGAGTTTCTTGACGAGGAATGTACATACATTCACCAAACATTCACTGAGTTACATTTTCCTTCTTTTTTCATCAAAGACTGCAAGAAAAGAGCTCTTCAGATCATTAATTCTCCACGCATCAACACCACTCCCAACAAAGTTATAATTCTTCCCAACAGCCAGGTTGCATTGAACGTCTCAAAAGTACTTTCACAAGCTAACACCAGAGTCGCCATCGCTTCTAGCACTTCAATAAAGGATCTAACCAGGACAAAATCCAAGCACCACGAACCAGTCAATGCAGGAGTTTACACTATACCCTGTGGAGGCTGTGACAAGATTTACGTAGGTGAAACAGCAAGAAACCTCGACACCCGCCTCAATGAACACATTTACGCATGTAGGAACGATAACTTGAACAACGCCTCTGTACAACACCGAAATTCCACCAATCATCTCATGAAATTCAGAGACGCCCAATTAGTGATCAATGAAACTAATTTCCGCAGATGCAAGTGCCTCGAATCAGCACTGATAGCTGTTTCAAATACAATTAAACAAAACAACGGCAGCTTCACCATCTCCGAAGTCTTAGCAAGAATCCTCCTGAAAACAGTAAACCCTGCCATCACATAGTCTCTCCTGTTATACTACACAAAGCACATTACAGAGAGTGAACACTGAAACAAGCTGCCTCTTTCCACTCTATATATTTGTCCAACCTATTTTTATGTTACCCAAGTAATAGCTTTTATATCCTTTTACTCATGTACGAATTAATTGCTCTACCATATTGTATTACTTTTGTCACTACCACTACTACTACTACTACTACTACTACTACTACTACTACCACTACCACTACCACTAGTGAACATCTAAATGGTACCTCACTAGTATTGCACCTCACTCTGAGCCTTTATATACCCTCTGTGTCCGTGTATTGTTTGTAATGGCTTGATAAAGCTCCTGGAGAGCGAAACGTTGCCACAATAAATGTCACATTAGTTGCACTTGTGTCCTTTTACTTTACAACTCACAATTTACAAAGGTAACGAACTCCAGGTAGGTCTGGTCACAGTCATGACAAGTTACAAAGATATTTACAGATTACAGAGGTACGTAATGGGTCCAGGGACTGGGCCCCAGAAGTTTTGATAGCTGAACTAGGTACAAAGGCAATGAACCCCCAAGTTACAAGGGTAATGAATCCTGTAAGAATGGTTACTTACGTTTATAGATGGCTACAACCATGAACAAATTATAAAGTAATGAGCAATTCACACTTCCACACCCGGTCACAACTGTTATTGGTGCAAATATTGATTGTTGAGTCACACACACACACACACACACACACACACACACACACACACACACACACACACACACACACACACACACACACACACACACACACACACACACACACACACAGAGGTACGATAAAGCTCATGGTTCACGGAGAGTGACCTAGTAGCGACCAGTGAAGAGGCGGGGCCAGGAGCTTGGACTCGACCCCTGCAACCTCAACTAGGTGAGTTCAACTAGGTGAGTACACACAGGAGATAAGACTCGACCCCTGCAACCACAAATAGGTGAATACACACACACACACACACACACACACACACAGTAAGGACAGCAGTCGAATGATGAATTAGCACAAACTGGGCAAAATTGCCAGTGGAGGACACTGTCGTGCAAATTCGGATGTTATCTGCAAAGGAAAACACGGCGTTGTGGCTTATATCCCTGTCTATGTCAGATATGAGGATGAAGAACAAGACGGAAGCTTTTCACCGTAGCCGCCTCAGATTTTACTCTGTTTACTACTACTTTTTGTGTTCTGTTTGTTAGGAAATTATAGATCCATCTACCAACTTTTCCTCTTATTCCTTTATCGCGCATTTCGTGCGCTATTACACCATGGTCACACCTGTCAAAGGCTTTTGCAACGTCTGTGTATATTACATATGCATTTTGTTTGTTTTCTAGAGCATCCAGGACCTTGTCATAGTGGTCTAGTATTTGGGACAGACAGGAGCGACCTGCTCTAAACCTATGCTGGTCTGGGTCATGTAACCCACGCCAGCATAGGTTTAGATACACTGGGTTGGGTATCCAGATGGTTGGCGATCTTGATTCTTAGAACCCTTTCATAGATTTTTAAATGGGACGTTAGCGCTATCGGTCTGTAGTTCTATGCTTCTGCTCTACTGCCCCCTTTGTGGAGTGGGGCTATGTCTGTTGTTTTTAGCAGCTGTGGGACGACCCGTGTCCATGCTCCCTCTCCATAGGATGTTAAAAGCACGTGATAGGGACTTCTTGCAGGTCTTGATGAACACGGAGTTCCATAAGTCTGGCCCTGGGACAGAGTGCATGGGCATGTCATTTATCCCTTTTTTGAAGTCATTTGGCGTTAGGATAATATCAGATAGGTTTGTGTCTACCAAATTCTGTCTCTCATAAAAAAATCATTTAGGTCTTCAACTGCTGTATAGCCCTTGTGGCTTAGCGCTTCTTTTTGTTTATAATAATAGGTCTTCGACTCCCAATCTGGTTAGCGGCTTGCTAAAAACTGAGTCATATTGGGACTTGAGTAGCTCACTCATTTCCTTGCTGTCATCTGTGTAGGACCCATCTTGCTTAAGTAGGGGCCCAATACTGGATGTTGCTCTCGACTTTGATTTGGCATAAGAAATGAAGTACTTTGGGTTTCAGTTTCATTTATGGCTTTTAGTTCTCGCGTTTTTGACTCCTGTAAGATTCCTTTAGCTTTAGTTCAATGTTTGTTATTTCTCTGACCAGTGTCTCCCTACGTATTGCAGATATATTGGCCTCTTTTAACCGCTCTGTTATTCTTTGCTTTCGCCTGTATAGGGAGCGTCTTTCTCTTTCCAGTTTACATCTTCTTTTCTTTTAAGGAATATACCCTGATCGTACCCGAAGTTCCACAGAGTTAATTTGTTGTAGGCGTAGGTTGGGATCCGTGTTGCTTAGGCTATTTTCCCAGTTTATATAATTTAGGACAGAGACGTCACCTTAATCCATATTTTCCCATTTAAAATATCATTTAAACTAGCATTAATGGCCCACGTGTAGCCGAATAAGCCTTAAATTGGTCAGGAAACAGGAAAATTGTTTCTTGACGACCAGCAGTTGGAGCTTTTGGTCATTTGAAAGAGGCCTTCCACTGGCTTACCGGTCCACCCTTTAAAAATTATGGTTATAATTATAACCATTTCATTAATTAAACTGAAAATTAAATTGTCCCGTAGTTCGATTGCTAGCGCACTCAGCTCACACGTGGAGGTCCATGGTTCGATCCCCAGTACGGGTGGAAACATTAGGACGTTTCCATAAAACACCTGCTGCCCAAAATGCTCTGCATGCACACCAAAATGTCACCCATCATATGTACATACACTGTATCATGCTGAAAAAAGAATCTTTAATCTTTATCAGTAAAATAGGTAACTGGATGTTAGTGGACTGGTGTGGGTCGCATCCTGGGGGGACAAGATTAAGGACCTGGAGTTTACCTGGAGAGAGTTCCGGGGGTCAACGCCCCCGCGGCCCGGTCTGTGACCAGACCTCCTGGTGGATCAGAGCCTGATCAATCAGGCTGTTGCTGCTGGCTGCACGCAAACCAACGTACGAGCCACAGCCCGGCTGGTCAGGAACCGACTTTAGGTGCTTGTCCAGTGCCAGCTTGAAGACTGCCAGGGGTCTGTTGGTAATCCCCCTTATGTATGCTGGGAGGCAGTTGAACAGTCTCGGGCCCCTGACACTTATTGTATGGTCTCTTAACGTGCTAGTGACACCCCTGCTTTTCATTGGGGGGATGTTGCATCGTCTGCCAAGTCTTTTGCTTTCGTAGTGAGTGATTTTCGTGTGCAAGTTCGGTACTAGTCCCTCTAGGATTTTCCAAGTGTATATAATCATGTATCTCTCCCGCCTGCGTTCCAGGGAATACAGGTTTAGGAACCTCAAGCTCTCCCAGTAATTGAGGTGTTTTATCTCCGTTATGCGCGCCATGAAAGTTCTCTGTACATTTTCTAGGAAATATATTAGACAGTCCTCGATGACGCACTGACTTTCTTGGGTTATCCTGGGTGGCTAACCCTCCGGGGTTGAAAATCCGAACGAAATCTTATCTTATCTCTCAAGTCCAGCCTGACGGTTTCCCTGAATCCCTTCATAAATGTTACCTTGCTCACACTCCAACAACACGTCAAGTCCTAAAAACCATTTGCCTCCATTCACTCTTATCTAACACGCTAGGCCAACCCCTACCCCGCCTTCCCTGCACTACAGATTTATACACTAGGGTTAGTTTGCCCGAAATGTCCCGGCATAATAGTGGTTTTCTTTGTACGTAACAAATCAAAATAGTAATTACACACTGCAACCTTGGCAAAGAAATAGAATCTTGAATCTTTAATTATTATTATTATTATTATTATTATTATTATTATTTTTTTTTTCCAACAAGTCGGTCGTCTCCCACCGAGGCAGGGTGACCCAAAAAAAAGAAAGAAAATCCCCAAAAAGAAAATACTTTCATCATCATTCAACACTTTCACCACACTCACACATTATCACTGCTTTTGCAGAGGTGCTCAGAATACAACAGTTTAGAAGCATATACGTATAGAGATACACAACATATCCCTTCAAACTGCCAATATCCCAAACCACTCCTTTAAAGTGCAGGCATTGTACTTCCCATTTCCAGGACTCAAGTCCGACTATATGAAAATAACCGGTTTCCCTGAATTCCTTCACTAAATATTACCCTGCTCACACTCCAACAGATCGTCAGGTCCCAAGTATCATTCGTCTCCATTCACTCCTATCTAACACGCTCATGCACGCTTGCTGGAAGTCCAAGCCCCTCACCCACAAAACCTCCTTTACCCCCTCTTTCCAACCCTTTCGAGGACGACCCCTACCCCTCCTTCCTTCCCCTATAGATTTATATGCTTTCCATGTCATTCTACTTTGATCCATTCTCTCTAAATGACCAAACCACCTCAACAACCCCTCTTCTGCCCTCTGACTAATGCTTTTATTAACTCCACACCTTCTCCTAATTTCCACACTCCGAATTTTCTGCATAATATTTACACCACACATTGCCCTTAGACAGGACATCTCCACTGCCTCCAACCGTCTCCTCGCTGCTGCATTTACCACCCAAGCTTCACATCCATATAAGAGTGTTGGTACTACTATACTTTCATACATTCCCTTCTTTGCCTCCATAGATAACGTTTTTTGACTCCACATATACCTCAACGCACCACTCACCTTTTTTCCCTCATCAATTCTATGATTAACCTCATCCTTCATAAATCCATCCGCCGACACGTCAACTCCCAAGTATCTGAAAACATTCACTTCTTCCATACTCCTCCTCCCCAATTTGATATCCAATTTTTCTTTATCTAAATCATTTGATACCCTCATCACCTTACTCTTTTCTATGTTCACTTTCAACTTTCTACCTTTACACACATTCTCAAACTCATCCACTAACCTTTGCAATTTTTCTTTAGAATCTCCCATAAGCACAGTATCATCAGCAAAAAGTAACTGTGTCAATTCCCATTTTGAATTTGATTCCCCATAATTTAATCCCACCCCTCTCCCGAACACCCTAGCATTTACTTCTTTTACAACCCCATCTATAAATATATTAAACAACCATGGTGACATTACACATCCCTGTCTAAGACCTACTTTTACCGGGAAGTATTCTCCCTCTCTTCTACACACCCTAACCTGAGCCTCACTATCCTCATAAAAACTCTTTACAGCATTTAGTAACTTACCACCTATTCCATATACTTGCAACATCTGCCACATTGCTCCTCTATCCACTCTATCATATGCCTTTTCTAAATCCATAAATGCAATAAAAACTTCCCTACCTTTATCTAAATACTGTTCACATATATGCTTCAATGTAAACACTTGATCTACACATCCCCTATTATTATTATTATTATTATTATTATTATTATTATTATTATTATTATTATTATTATTATTATTATTATTATTATTATTATTATTATTATTATTATTATTATTATTATTATTATCATTGCATTATTATGATTATTATTATTATTAGAGGTGTGAGTGTGCGCAGTGAGACAGGTGGCGCTGTGTCAGCTGGTCCACACCACAGCCATCTTGTGTGAGTATTGCCGGTGTACTATCTTTTCACTCTTCTTTTTCACTTGATTTCTTGCTGCATGTTGAAGTAAAAATGGTTTCTAGAGGCTATCTGATGGAACCAAGAGACGTTGGGTGTAGTTATTGAAGTGTTTTGACCGGAGGCTGGGCTATAAAATGGCAAATTTGTAGTAAGCTGGTTGTTAGTGTTATCCAGGGCCGGCTATTTTATCTTTGGGTATGGAAGGCATATATATATATATATATATTATTACACATACACACCAGTAACAACTACGGTTTACTTCTATAGACAGTTTTGCTTTAAAACAATCATACCTTAAATTTGGTTCGATACTGGGAAAAAAAATGATTTTTTTTTTTTTTTTTGGGGGGGGGGGGAACCTGTCCTTAAAGATAGGTTCCTTTACGTTGGTGAGGTGCTTTTGATCCGAGGAATTGGACTTGCCGACCCCGTCCTTGAATCTAACCTGATTACCTCCTATTCTCCCCTCCCCCTTTAAAATGTTTATTTTTCTGTAAAGATACAATGGGTGGTTTACATATAAAACAATTACAAAGAAGGCCACTAGCATGCCAAGGCATTTCGGGCAGACTAATAATAATTCTTCCTCTATATTACAAATTATTAAATGGATATACAATAGTGAGGTAGTTCAGAACATATAAGAATATAACTATTTGTAAAATTAGTAATAAGAATGGTTTTGTCTTGGCATGATAGTTTCTATTAAAGTTACACAAATAACCCGCACATAAAAGAGAGAAGCTTACGACGACGTTTCGGTCCGACTTGGACCATTGATAAAGTCACACAGTGTGACTTTGTCAATGGTCCAAGTCGGACCGAAACGTCGTCGTAAGCTTCTCTCTTTTATGTATGGGTTATTTGTGTATTGTTCCAGTCACGGTATTGTGCCTTTTTGTTATTCTATTAAAGTTCCTATATTGGAGTATGTCAGGCAAACTTAGGACTAACTTGAGATTCATTAGGCAATAGCTATATTTGGAATTTTGTTTACACTCATTTGGGTCAGTATAGGTGTAAATGAGGAGGATGTGTGTGTGTGTGTGAGAGAGAGATTGGATAATTTTGATGGTGGGGTGTGTTAGGGAGATGAGATGTTTTTTGACTAGTTTTGAAAATGGTGGCAGAGTCTGCAGTTCGGGGAATGTCAGAGATGTTTGTGTCTGGTATCCTGTGACAGCTATCAAGAAAGCATTTTAGTTCAGGGTTAATATTGGAATTTATGGTTCTGTAAATGTAGGTTGCATAGTAGTAAGTGTGGATGTTCTGTTCAGTGAGTAAGTTTAGGTCTTTGAAGAGTGGGGGAGGGGGGGGTGTTGCCTTGGATTGAATTGCATGATAATTCTTATTGCGGCTTCTTGTTGTGTTATTGGTTTTAGGTGGGTTGCTGCTGTTGATCCCCAAGCACAAAAAGCATAGGTGAGGTAGGGATAGATGAGTGAATAGTATAACACGAGTAGGGCTAATTGTGGTACATAGTAACATATCTTAGAGTGGATCCCAACTGATTTGGATACTTTTTTTTTTGCTGTGTGTTTGATATGGGTGCTGAAATTCAGATTGCTGTCAAGGTGTAGGCCCAGGAATTTGTCCTCATTAATGTTCAGTTGTGCAACACCTGTTCTGTTACCAAACAATATAAAGGTTTTTTCAGTGTAAATTTATTGGCAGTCATCCAGGTTGATATTTTTTGTAGCTCTTCATTAACAGTGGTGTTGAGTGAGGCAAGATTTGGGCGGGAGATGACATAAGTTGTGTCGTCAGCAAAGAGAATTGGTTTAAGGTGTTGTGATACATTGGGAAGATCATTGATACATAAGAGGAAGAGCAGGGGACCAAGGGCACTTCTCTATGGCACTCCAGTATCAAGTGGTCGTGTAGACAAGGTTGTGTCCTTAATGGTGACGTATTGATACCCGTTAGTAAGGTAGGATTTGAAATATATAAGTGTGTGGCCTCTTATACTGTAATGATCAAGTTTTTAGAGTAGGATGCCGTGGTCTACTGTATCAAAGGCTTTCCTTAGCTCAATAGAGTCCTAATGGATATTCCTTATTTTCCAGTTCTGTGTAAAGTAGGTCGAGCATTATTACAATTGCATCGTTTGTGCTTTTTTTTTCTTCTAAAAGGTTTAGCATTCTTCACCTGAGGATATTACAGGTAATCTTCCCAGTACAGTAATTTGTATTAATTTATAATGTATAGTGGGTTGTGTAATGAAGGTGGTTATATTTTTGGCTTATAGGGAAAAGGCATTTCTTTGGATCCCCCCCACCCCATAGAAAAACTATAACCAAATTAATCTAGGGGTTAAATTTTAAGTTTATTATTATTTTTTATTTTTCTCAAAATCTTTAACAATTTATAAAGACCCTTGTGAGTTTGGCATTTAGTTATGATTTTAATAATAATACAGATTATAAGGTAAGTTAAGTTACTCTTTTGGTACCAGAAAAAAAAAAAAAATTCATTATGCTCCAAATTATACAGGCCACTTGATAGTGGAAAATTTGTATAATAAAAAGCAAGCTCATCTCTGTTTACCCTGATTACTTAATATAAGACAACCTTAAAATTCCTCTTTTTATTTATATTTTGATCCCAGTTTATGTAGGTACCCAATTTCAACATTTACATCACACAGTACATGAGTAATTTGTCCTATACTCGGATCTGAATCTTGTTTATACATATATGTTTTTTAATGTTCTTGCTATTTTGCACTGAGGTAGGGTGACCTGACAAAGTAAGTTTATTTAGGTTCAGTTACACATAAGTACAGCTATATAAATTAAGGTGATTACAATTATTATACATAGTAACATGTATGTAAATTACCTAGGATAACCCCCAAAAAAAGTCAATACTCAGTGACTTGTTTCCATTGGGGTGCCTGTTAAAATCTTGTTATTTAAAACTTAGCTATAAGATACGGCATATATAAATCATGATTAAAACCTTATAAATTTAAGAAAAACTAAGTTACTCAGCAGTCACTCATTTACTCACTTGCCAACATCACAGTTCAAACGACCCTCCCAACTGCAACATCCACATGCATTCTTAAAAGTGCAGGCACTGTACATCCCACCTCGTGTCATTATGACTTCGTGAGTCACCTCCAGAACTTAGTCCGGCTAACTGTTGCACTAAGTAAAGCATATACACAATATTTGTAATAGGAAAATATCACTGAGGAATTGGATCTGTTGGCTAAGTTTGTTCACCTTGCTGGTTATTCCATTGCTAACGCATTGTAAATACAATGATGGGATTGGGCTTTTGCCCTTAATCTCTTTTGTGCACACATTTTTTGTTTGTCTGCCTACATTTACTTAAGGTTGGAGGGAGGGGGTAAAGGTGGTTTTGTGTGCGAGGGGCATGGACTTTCAGCAAGTGTGCGTGAGTATGTTTGGAGCTAGTGAAGACTAATGGTTTATGATGTGCTGTTGGGAGTGTGAGCAAAGTAACATTTATGAAGGGATTGAGGAAAGCCAGTTAGCCAGATTTGAGCCCTGGAGGCATGAAGTACAATACCTGCTCTCTTAACCCTTTGAGGGTCGACAGGCCCTCTCCGAGACTCGTTCTCAGGGTCTGCCAATTTAAAAAAAAAAAATTCTTATGAAAAGATAGAGAATCTTTTCCCGATCATAATGACACCAAAAATATGAAATTTGATGGAAAACTTACGGAATTATGCTCTCGCGAAGTTAGCGGTCTCGGCGATGTTTATGGATCGACAATTTTGCCCACTTTGAGCCCCATTTTCAGCCAGTTCCACTGTACTAGTCAACAAAAAAACAGAAATATTTCACTGGAACTCCTTTTTTTTTTCTATTGAATGAGTGCAAGAAACCACCCTTTTGCCAATTTCACACAAATTTCAAAAGATGCCAATTTCCGAATAGGGTCCAGAACAAACAAGAAATGCATTCCTGGCACTAAAATGACATTTCCATTGTTCATTAGTCACGTCTCGAGGCCCCTCTTACATTCTTTTGCTTTCCACTTCGAATTTTTATTCTCACAAAAAACAGAAGATTTACTGTTATGCAGACTACTGCATTAGTGTAAAAAATGGTACGAATCATATTGGCGCACTTGCAAAAGAATATTAGACTCACCAGTTGATGTGTATTGGACGCTTGGCATGATTTGTTTACTTTTGAACTTTGGTAAAAATCGAACATTTCTGCTACTTTGAGCTCAATTTCAAGGTACTTTTCATTGTAAAACCAGCCAAAATCGTCTCAATTTCTGTGATATGCCTTCCATTCTATAAAATGAGACCAAGAAAACTAGAATACAACAATAAATACCATACGAAAATACAGTGCAAAGTCGCTGTTTTATTCCAAAAAAAACTGTCTTTTTTTTTTTTCTCATTATGCACTGTGTGCTGCAGGATTTTTTTTATACCGTGCACACTGACCACATAGACCCATTCTTTCATATGGAGGCCTACCAGCTTTCTCCCACTAGATTTGAGGGCGCTAGAATTTAGGCGTACTAGTACGTCAAAAACCCTGGGTCGTAAGCCGTACTAGTACGTCCGAAACCCTCAAAGAGTTAAGGAGGGATGTTGATATGTTGCAGTTTTTTAACTGTAGTGTAAGTATGCCTCTGGCAAGACAGTGGTTGCATGAATGATGATGATGAAAGTTTCTTTTTCTTGTCGCCCTGCCTTGGTGGGAAATGGCCGATATGTTAATAAAAAAAATTAAAACTGCATTTAGCTTTGGTTGTGTATTACATTATTTTATATTTTATGCATTTCGTAATGGTCTGCAGGTGAACAAATAGACTGCAAATCAAATAAACTTGCTGGGTAATTATTACAGTATTAAAATATAAAACTTCTGCATTCCAGTTACCATGTCATCTGCCATAATGGCTTCCAATGCAAAACTGGAGACAGCACCTTTCGATCCTCGGTTCCCAAATCAGAATCAGACCAAGTAAGCAAAATTACTGTAAATTGTTCCTTAGACATTCACTAAAGTTTTGTACTTTTAAGTTTAAGATGTTGAGCCTTTACAGTTGTTAGGTAAGGTTTGTCAGAAAATGGGACAGTGTTTCCTAACACTGGTCTTAGTGGTGTGATGACCCACCACAGGAGCTTTTGGTTGTCTGACTGCTAGCTTACCAGTCCACCCCCTTTAAAAATTAATATTACAGTGGAACCTCAAAAATCAAACTGCTCCCAACTCAACCAGTTATGTAAGTGTATTTTTGTAAGTGCTTTTATAAGTGTATTTTTGAGGGTTTGAAATGGACTAATCTAATTTACATTATTCCTGATGGGAATAAATTCATTCGGTAACGGCACTTGGACAGCCTTCTGGACTGAAGAAAGTTCAATATTTGAGGTTCCACTGTATTTCTGGCTTGAGTGTTTTTGCTTCAGTGATTTTCAACAGCAATCTCTCTTGCATTTTTTGTTTATACAGTACGTTATTTAAATTCCTTTATGATTTCTAAGCAATTTTTACTTATACCACTTTTAATCGTTGTTATTATTTTAATGGGAAAGCACTAAACCGATATAGTGGTAATGAGTTGTGATTGAAGTGAAGGTTAGTTTTAGTTCCTTTTGTTTCTGCATTTACTAACATATATATTTGTATCGTTTACCAAAGTAATTTTCCTTGGCAACTTTTGTTGAGTAGTTTTGGGGCTTATCCTCTTCATGGCCCATTCACAGACCAGGCCTCACAAGTTAGAAAGGAAATATTACAGGATTAAGAACTACAAAAAAGCACAGAGGAAAGGAAATGTACATGTACACTGAATGTAAATAGAAGTGTGTAAGATTTACCTGTCATTCTATATTATTTTATTATTATTATCACACCGGCCGATTCCCACCAAGGCAGGGTGGCCCGAAAAAGAAAAACTTTCACCATCATTCACTCCATCACTGTCTTGCCAGAAGGGTGCTTTACACTACAGTTTTTAAACTGCAACATTAACACCCCTCCTTCAGAGTGCAGGCACTGTACTTCCCATCTCCAGGACTCAAGTCCGGCCTGCCGGTTTCCCTGAATCCCTTCATAAATGTTACTTTGCTCACACTCCAACAGCACGTCAAGTATTAAAAACCATTTGTCTCCATTCACTCCTATCAAACACGCTCACGCATGCCTGCTGGAAGTCCAAGCCCCTCGCACACAAAACCTCCTTTACCCCCTCCCTCCAACCCTTCCTAGGCCGACCCCTACACCGCCTTCCTTCCACTACAGACTGATACACTCTTGAAGTCATTCTGTTTCGCTCCATTCTCTCTACATGTCCGAACCACCTCAACAACCCTTCCTCAGCCCTCTGGACAACAGTTTTGGTAATCCCGCACCTCCTCCTAACTTCCAAACTACGAATTCTCTGCATTATATTCACACCACACATTGCCCTCAGACATGACATCTCTATATGTTCATGTTAAAAAAAAAAATCTAAAAATCCTTCCAGAGTACAAAATATTTAACAGGTCTCTGCTTCACTCTCATATTTGACAAGATGATAGTTCCTCCCAGGATGGTTGATGCTTACTATTACAACCCAGGAGTCCCAGAGGCCTGTTATCCTGGGTATAAAGGGAGCAAAATAAACAGCAGAAAAACTTTTGACTTGTATTATCCTTCACCAATTTAGAACAGAAGTATACACACTATATACACTATGTACAACAATAGGTATTAGTGCACTCCACGGTAAGCAAGGCAGAATAGAAGCCACTAGAGAGCAGACCGTGCTTCAACCAGCTCTAGAATGGGAATGACAAGGGCAAACAGGTGAGTGGTACCCACATCACCTCTGCGATTGCCCAAACCATCTTTTCATTGGCTGGAACCTGGGGACTGATTGAACGATGGGGCCCCATCATCAACCCTAGTACCTGGTTCGCTGGTTGGGGGAGATAGCCTTTCAATGAGGGTGTGTACATGCACCAAATAAAGGTTACATACTCTTTACATGCCACACTTACCGACCTACATTGGCTACTGTATACGCTTTTGATACCTTAAATTTGGTCATACACACTATAAATAAAAAAAGGCACAATACTGTGACTGGAACAATACACAAATAACCCGCACATTGATGAGAGGAGCTTACGACGACGTTTCGGTCTGACTTGGACCATTTACAAAGTCACACTGACAAAAAGGAGAGAAGGAGGGAGTATATATAGGCCAGCAGACATTGATGGGAGCAAGAGAGGTAGTAGTGGAGTCAGTCAAATGCTAGGAGGAGCACTGCAAGGGAGCTAGGTGCCCACAGAGGGTAGGAGCCAGAACACAGAGGCAGAAGACCCAAGGCAGAAGAAAGAAAACCCAAAGGAGAAAGAGGAATGAGGAAAGGGGGAAGAGGGAGAAGGGGAAAAAAGAATCAGGTATTCTGAAGTTTGAAGCATTTTATAATGTAATGGGAAAGGAAGGCATCTACAGAGACAAAGCCAGGACAAAGATACAAGGAAAGTTGTTTAAGGAAGGATTCAACCAAACGGTGACTGTTAGAGTTGGAATTAGGGAAGACAGTTTTAGCAGAAGGCCAGTCAGTAGGATGACTGTGATTTCTAACATGACAGAAAAGAGCATTGTTAGTGTCGGCAAGCCTAACACTAGTTTTGTGCTCGCTAAGTCTGTCAGAAAGAGATTGGCCAGTTTCTCCAAAGTACTGAAGAGGACAGGAGGAACAAGAAATAGAGTAGACACCAGGGCCATCTATAGAGGGAGGAGAGGTATGAACTAGATCAGTGCGAAGAATGTTAGTCTAGCAAAAAGTAAGTTTGATGTCTAAGGAATGGAGAGAGTTGTTGAGATCAGAAAGACTGGTAATGAAGGGAAGACAGAGGACAAGAGAATTCCCAGGAGTAGAGAGTTTGGGAGAGAAGAAAGTCTGTTTAGCACGTGAGAAGGCAGATTTTATTTCTTTGCATAGTTTGCAATGTGTAATTACAATTTTGATTTGCTAAGTACAGAGAAAACCACTTTCATGCTGGAGCATTTTGGGCAGACTAAACTTAATGCTTAACAGACTACTTAATACTAGGCTTATATATCATAGTTTGTTCGAATTGAACAATGTTTTTTATAATTTAACAGAGGTAGTAGTGGTTTTGCCATAATTGAATTAACAAGTATGTAATTGATTAACAAGTTACAGTATTACATTTTGGCACATTATACATAATGAGATGGAGACCATTTTAGTTTTGAAATCTTATATTTTGAAATTTTTGAGTTGATGGTGGCAATAATACAGTGGACCCCCGACATTCGATATTAATCCATTCCCGAGAGCTCATTGAATGTTGAAAATATCGAAAGTCGAATTAATTTTCCCCATAAGAAATAATGGAAATCAAATTAATCCATGCAAGACACCCAAAAGTATGAAAAAAAAAAAATTTTACCACATGAAATATTAAGCTTAATGCAATAGAATAATTACGTACAATAACAATAGATTAATAATGGTTGATTGGGGTTTACTATACAACGTGGCCAGCTCCAACACATGCACTCCACTTTCGTGCTTTGCAATTATCTCCTTCATTTCAATAGTCATTAGCACCTTTTTTCTCGAAGGGTTGGCACTAGAAGCTTTCTTGGGGCCCATGGTTACTTTTTTTGCAGAAACAAGCACCAAAAACAGTGATAATATGGCTGGCTTGTAAACACTGGCACACACGGGGCAGTTCAGGCCACACATGGACACGTCTCGTACGAATCACATCAAATAGTGGGTTTTCGATCGAATGTTGAGGTGAAATTTTTGCGTTAAAATGCATCGAATGTCGGATTTATCGAATGTCGGGGGTCCACTGTATATGTTTGGGTGGTTAATTTTGGGAGATGGTGTTGTAGCAAGAAGGGTGGAGACAGTGGAGATGTCATGTTAGAGATCAAAGTGTGATGTGAATATTATGCAAGGAATAAAGATTGAACGAATCAGATGATATATGATAAGAAAGGCATAATTTTTAAGAATGGAGGAGGGATTTTTAAGATATTTAGCAATTCAGAAATGATGGAGCAAGAGCATCCAGTATGTGTGAGTGTATTAGACTGGAATTAGTCAAAGTGTAGTTTTTGGTATATAACTTGCTGTTGGAGTGTGAACAGGTAACATGAATTTTGGATGTAGAAAGTAAAAAAAAAAAAAAAAAAAAGCACTGAAAAACAGATGTTGAGCTTTAGAGGGTCATTTGAACAGTGATTATAATTCATTATATATCTGCCTACATTTTTTTAGTTGAAATAGGGTGTTTAAAAATGAGAGACATTATTTAATAGATCTATTTTTATTACAAAATAATTTTTTTTTTTTTTTTTCAACAAGTCGGCCGTCTCCCACAGAGGCAGGGTGACCCAAAAAAGAAAGAAAATCCCCAAAAAGAAAATACTTTCATCATCATTCAACACTTTCACCACACTCACAAATTAACACTGTTTTTGCAGAGGTGCTCAGAATACAACAGTTTAGAAGCATATACGTATGAAGACACACAACATATCCCTCCAAACTGCCAATATCCCAAACCCCTCCTTTAAAGTGCAGGCATTGTACTTCCCATTTCCAGGACTCAAGTCCGACTATATGAAAATAACCGGTTTCCCTGAATCCCTTCACTAAATATTACCCTGCTCACACTCCAACAGATCGTCAGGTCCCAAGTACCATACGTCTCCATTCACTCCTATCTAACACGCTCGCGCACACTTGCTGGAAGTCCAAGCCTCTCTCCCACAAAACCTCCTTTACCCCCTCTCTCCAACCCTTTCGAGGACGACCCCTACCCCTCCTTCCTTCCCTTATATATTTATATGCTTTCCATGTCATTCTACTTTGATCCATTCTCTCTAAATGACCAAACCACCTCAACAACCCATCTTCTGCCCTCTGACTAATGCTTTTATTAACTCCACACCTTTTCCTAATTTCCACACTCCGAATTTTCTGCATAATATTTACACCACAGATTGCCCTTAGACAGGACATCTCCACTGCCTCCAACCATCTCCTCGCTGTTGCATTTACCACCCAAGCTTCACATCCATATAAGAGTGTTGGTACTACTATACTTTCATACATTCCCTTCTTTGCCTCCATAGATAATGTTTTTTGACTCCACATATACCTCAACGCACCACTCACCTTTTTTCCCTCATCAATTCTATGATTAACCTCATCCTTCATAAATCCATCCGCCGACACGTCAACTCCCAAGTATCTGAAAGCATTTACTTCTTCCATATTCCTCCTCCCCAATTTGATATCCAATTTTTCTTTATCTAAATCATTTGATACCCTCATCACCTTACTCTTTTTCTATGTTCACTTTCAACTTTCTACCTTTACACACATTCCCAAACTCATCCACTAACCTTTGCAGTTTTTCTTTAGAATCTCCCATAAGCACAGTATCATCAGCAAAAAGTAACTGTGTCAATTCCCATTTTGAATTTGATTCCCCATAATTTAATCCTACCCCTCTCCCGAACACCCTAGCATTTACTTCTTTTACAACCCCATCTATAAATATATTAAACAACCATGGTGACATTACACATCCCTGTCTAAGACCTACTTTTACTGGGAAGTATTCTCCCTCTCTTCTACACACCCTAACCTGAGCCTCACTATCCTCATAAAAACTCTTTACAGCATTTAGTAACTTACCACCTATTCCATATACTTGCAACATCTGCCACATTGCTCCTCTATCCACTCTATCATATGCCTTTTCTAAATCCATAAATGCAATAAAAACTTCCCTACCTTTATCTAAATACTGTTCACATATATGCTTCAATGTAAACACTTGATCTACACATCCCCTACCCACTCTGAAACCTCCCTGCTCATCCGCAATCCTACATTCTGTCTTACCTCTAATTGTTTCAATTATAACCCTACCGTATACCTTTCCTGATATACTCAGTAAACTTATTCCTCTATAATTTTTGCAATCTCTTTTGTCCCCTTTCCCTTTATATAAAGGGACTATACATGCTCTCTGCCAATCCCTAGGTACCTTCCCCTCTTTCATACATTTATTAAACATAAGTACCAACCACTCCAACACTACATCCCCCCCTGCTTTTAACATTTCTGTCATGATCCCATCAGTTCCAGCTACTTTACCCCCTTTCATTCTACGTAATGCCTCGCGTACCTCCCCCACACTTAGATTCTGCTCTTCTTCACTCCTAAAAGATGGTATACCTCCCTGGGCAGTGCATGAAATTACTGCCTCCCTTTCTTCCTCAACATTTAAAAGTTCCTCAAAATATTCTTGCCATCTACCTAATACCTCCCTCTCCCCATCTACTAACTCCCCTACTCTGTTTTTAACTGACAAATCCATACTTTCCCTAGGCTTTCTTAGCTTGTTTAACTCACTCCAAAATTTTTTCTTATTTTCATTAAAATTTCTTGACAGTGCCTCTCCCACTCTATCATCTGCTCTCCTTTTGCACTCTCTCACCACTCTCTTCACCTTTCTTTTACTCTCCATATACTCTGCTCTTCTTATAACACTTCTGCTTTGTAAAAACCTCTCATAAGCTACCTTTTTCTCTTTTATCACACCCCTTACTTTATCATTCCACCAATCACTCCTCTTTCCTCCTGCTCCCACCCTCCTATAACCACAAACCTTTGCCCCACATTCTAATACTGCATTTTTAAAACTATTCCATCCCTCTTCAACCCCCCCACTACTCATCTTTGCACTAGCCCACCTTTCTGCCAATAGTCGCTTATATCTCACCCGAACTTCCTCCTCCCTTAGTTTATACACTTTCACCTCCCTCTTACTTGTTGTTGCCACCTTCCTCTTTTCCCATCTACCTCTTACTCTAACTGTAGCTATAACTAAATAATGATCCGATATATCAGTTGCCCCTCTATAAACATGTACATCCTGGAGCCTACCCATCAACCTTTTATCCACCAATACATAATCTAACAAACTACTGTCATTACGTGCTACATCATACCTTGTATATTTATTTATCCTCTTTTTCATAAAATATGTATTACTTATTACCAAATCTCTTTCTACACATAGCTCAATTAAAGGCTCCCCATTTACATTTACCCCTGGCACCCCAAATTTACCTACTACTCCCTCCACAACATTTTTACCCACTTTAGCATTGAAATCCCCAACCACCATTACTCTCACACTTGATTCAAAACTCCCCACGCATTCACTCAACATTTCCCAAAATCTCTTTCTCTCCTCTACACTTCTCTCTTCTCCAGGTGCATACATGCTTACTATAACCCACTTTTCACATCCAATCTTTATTTTACTCCACATAATCCTTGAATTAATACATTTGTAGTCCCTCTTTTTCCTGCCATAGCTTATCCTTCAACATTATTGCTACTCCTTCTTTAGCTCTAACTCTTTGAAACCCCTGACCTAATCCCATTTATTCCTCTCCATTGAAACTCTCCCACCCCCTTCAGCTTTGTTTCACTTAAAGCCAGGACATCCAGTTTCTTCTCATTCATAACATGCACAATCATCTTTCTTATCAATTGCACAACATCCACGCACATTCAGACTTCCCACTTTGACAATTTTCTTCTTATTCTTTTTAGTAATCTTTACAGGAAAAGGGGTTACTAGCCCATTGTTCCCGGCATTTTAGTTGACTTTTACAACACGCATGGCTTACGGAGGAAAGATTCTTATTCCACTTCCCCATGGATATAAAAGGAAAAGTAATAAGACCAAGAACTATTAAGAGAAAATCAAAGAAAACTCAGATGAGTGGGTATAAATAAACTTGTACATGTATGTGTAGTGTGACCTAAGTGTAAGTAGAAGTAGCAAGACATGTCCGTAATCTTGCATATTTATGAGACAGACAAAAGACACCAGCAATCCTACCATCATGTAAAACAATTACAGGCTTTCGTTTTACACTCACTTGGCAGGACGGTAGTACCTCCCAGGGTGGTTGCTGTCTACCAACCTACTACATTATATCATTAATAAATAAATAATATCACTTGGAAAATGACCCTGATCCCTCCCCCTCTCATGACAATCCAAGAATGAAACATGATGTTCAAGTGTAACAGAAGTCTTAACCCTTTGAGGGTCCAAGAATTTTAACCCTTTCAGGGTCCAAGGCCCAAATCTGAAGTGGTGCCCCAGTGTCCAAGAATTTAAAAAAAAAAAAAATTGTTATTTTTTCTTATGAAATGGTAGAGAATCTTTTTGTGAAGGTAATAAAACAAAAAGTACGAAATTTGATGGAAAATTGACGAAATTATGCTCTCGTGAATTTTGATGTGTCAGCGATATTTACGAATCGGCGATTTTGCCGACTTTGACTCCCATTTTAGGCCAATTACATTATTCCAGTCGACCAAATTCTTAGCTATTTCACTAGTATTACTTCTATTCTATCGATTGAGCACAAGAAATCGCCAAGTCAACCATTTCAACTACAAAATAAAGTGACCGGAAATTGGTAATTTGGCCAATTTAACACAAAGTTCAAAATATTCCAATTTCAAAATAGGGTCCAGAATAAACAATGTAGGTATTCCTGGCACTAAACTAACATTTCCTCTGTTCATTAGTTATGTTTTGAGGCTTTACAAATAAATTCCATTTTGAATTTTTATTCACATAATAAATTTTTATTAACACCAAAAAATAGAAGATTTACTGTTATGCAATATTGTAATAATTGTATAAATATCATCACCACATTTGTGAATGTATATTAGACCCACCAGCTGGCGTGTATAAGACGTGTGAGGTCGTTTGTTTACTCTTGAACATCGGCAAAAATTTAACATTTCCGCCACTTTGAGCTCAGTTTCAAGCCATTTCCAGTGCTAACACCAATCAAGATTATCTCTATTTCTGTGATATGTCTTCCATTCTATCAAATGAGACCAAGAAATCACAAATACAACTATAAAAAACATACGAAAAAACACTGCAAAGTCGCTGTTTTAATCGAAAATCACGGTCTCAGTTTTTTTCTCTCATTATACACAGTGTGCTGCAGGATTTGTATTTTTTCTTATGAATTTGTAGAGAACCTTTCTAAAGGTAATAAAACAAAAAGCAAGAAATTTGATGGAAAATTGATGAAATTACACTATCTCGAATTTTGCTGCATTGGCAATTACATTATTCCAGTCGACCAAATTCTTAGCTATTTCGCTAGTATTACTTCTATTTTATCAATTGAGTACAAGAAACTGTCCAGTCAACTATTTAAACTACCTAATAAAGTGATCAGAAATTGGTAATTTGGCCACTTTCACACAGTTCAAAATATTCCAATTTCAAAATGGGGTCCAGAATAAACAATGCAAGCATTCCTGGCACTAAAATAACATTTCCTCTGTTTATTAGTTATGTTTCCAGGCTTTACAGATGAATTCCATTTTCATTTTTTATTTACACAAAGAATTTTTATTCATACCAAAAAATAGAAGATTTACTGTTATGCAGTATTGTAATAATTGTATATATAATATCAATGCATTTGTGAACGTACATTAGATCGACCAGCTGGACATGTATTGGACGCGCGATGTCTTTTGTTTACTCTTGAACATCGGCAAAAATCAAAACATTTCCACTACTTTGAGCTCAATTTCAAACTATTTTCAGTACTAAAACCAATCAAAACCATCTCTATTGCTGTAATATATCTTCCATTCTATCAAATGAGACCAAGAAACCATGAATATAACCGTAAAAACTATACGAAAATACACCACAAATTCGGTGTTTTAATCCAAAAAACATGGTCGCAATTTTTTTTCATTGTTCACTGGTTGCTGCAGCACCGTGTCTTCCTTTGCAGATGACACCCGAATCTGCATGACAGTGTCTTCCATTGCAGACACTGCAAGGCTCTAGGTGGACATCAACCAAATCTTTCAGTGGGCTGCAGAAAACAATATGAAGTTCAACGATGAGAAATTTCAATTACTCAGATGTGATAAACACGAGGAAATTAAATCTTCATCAGAGTACAAAACAAATTCTGGCCACAAAATAGAGCAAAACACCAACGTCAAAGACCTGGGAGTGATCATGTCGGAGGATCTCGCCTTCAAGAACCATAACATTGTATCGATCGCATCTGCTAGAAAAATGACAGGATGGATAATGAGAACCTTCAGAACAAGGGATGCCAAGCCCATGATGACACTCTTCAGGTCACTTGTTCTATCTAGGCTGGAATATTGCTGCACACTAACAGCACCTTTCAAGGCAGGTGAAATTGCTGACCTAGAAAATGTACAGAGAACCTTCACGGCGCGCATAACGGAGATAAAACACCTCAATTACTGGGAGCGCTTGAGGTTCCTGAACCTGTATTCCCTGGAACGCAGGCGGGAGAGATAAATGATTATATACACCTGGAAAATCCTAGAGGGACTAGTACCGAACTTGCACATGAAAATCACTCGCTACGAAAGCAAAAGACTTGGCAGACGATGCAACATTCCCCCAATGAAAAGCAGGGGTGTCACTAGCACGTTAAGAGACCATACAATAAGTGTCAGGGGCCCGAGACTGTTCAACTGCCTCCCACCATACATAAGGGGGATTACCAACAGACCCCTGGCAGTCTTCAAGCTGGCACTGGACAAGCACCTAAAGTCGGTTCCTAATCAGCCGGGCTGTGGCTCGTACGTTGGTTTGCGTGCAGCCAGCAGTAACAGCCTGGTTGATCAGGCTCTGATCCACCAGGAGGCCTGGTCACAGACCGGGCCGCGGGGGCGTTGATCCCCGGAACTCTCTCCAGGTAAACTCCAGGTATGGTGCACACTTACCACATACTGCTGTACATTAACATCTCCATTCAAAGCAGGTGAAATTGGAGATCTAGAGAGTGTACAGATATCCTTTACTGCACGTATAAGTTCTGTCAAGCACCTTAACTACTGGGAACGCTTGGAAGCACTTGACTTGTACTCGTTGGAACGCAGGAGGGAGAGATATATCATAATCTACATTTGGAAAATCCTGGAAGGAATGGTCCCAAATCTGCACACAGAAATCACTCCCTACGAAAGTAAAAGATTGGGCAGGCGATGCAAAATGCCCCCAATTAAAAGTAGGGGCACCATTGGTACACTAAGGGAAAACACCATAAGTGTCCAGGGCCCAAGACTGTTCAACAGCCTACCATCAAACATTAGGGGAATTGCCAATAAACCCCTGGCTGCCTTCAAGAGAGCTGGACAGATACCTAAAATCAGTGCCGGATCAGCCGGGCTGTGGCTCGTACGTTGGACTGCGTGCGGCTAGCAGTAACAGCCTAGTTGATCAGGCCCTTATCCATCAGGAGGCCTGGTCATGGACCGGGCCGCGGGGGCGTTGATCCCCAGAATAACCTCCAGGTAGATGCACTCTCTCATATCTAGGCCCAAATTTACTGCTCACAGCTTATATGAGTGAGCTGAGCTCATGATGTAGATCTGCAGCTTGGACCCTCCATTAATGTTTTCTTTTATGTGAGTGAAACTGAATCATGTGGTGGTGCACCACCTGATCAGTCTGTTTTCTGGTTCCAGTATTGGATTGACAGCCACTGGATGGCAAAAGGTTTCCTTAATAAAATGTCCTATTTGCTGCATGTTTCTTACATACTAGTCACTGTTAATCACCATGTGTAATATCAGCCATGGCCAGGCCTACATATTTTGTTAAAATGTTTGTACAGTGGACCCTCCCTTTTCATGATTAATCCATTCCAGAGAGAGTGATGAAATCTGAAGTTCTCGAAAACTGAAACCATTTTCCCCATAAGAAATAATGTAAATCCAATTAATCTGTTCCAGACACCCAAAAGTATTAACAAAATATAATTTTTTAGAGATTAAATATAATATACAGAAAAGAATGACAAATAAATATAAAGCACTAATAACATGTATAAATGAACATTTAACATCAAGCTTACCTTTATTGAAAAGACTTGTTGGTGTATGGAAGACATGGAGGGGAGAGGGAGCACTGATTTTTGTTTGGAAGGGGAATCCCCTTCTATGAAGACTTTAGGTACCAAGTCCTTATCCATGTTTACTTCCCTTCTTTGTTTTTCATTGGCACTAGGACCAGCTTGAATCACTGGACCCCTGTTGCACAAAAAATTGTTCCAGAGAGCTCTGTTTCTGGCATCTCTAAGATTTGCCTAAAATAGGACAAGGCATTGTCATTGAACATGTTGCAGACATGGCCTACAATTGCTTTGTTAGGGTGATGTTCCTCCACAAGTGTTTGCACCTCGCTCCACTTTGCACAAATGTCCTTAATCTTTGAAGAAGGCACCTTCTTCCCTCCCTCTTCCTCCTCTGAAGCAATTTCCTCAGCTGTGCTCTGTTGCTGTTGCAGATGAAGGTCTTGCAGCTCTTCAGTGGTTAGTTCCTCTCACTGTGGTCCTCCACCAACTCTTCCACATCCTGGCCACTCATATCCAACCCCATGGAATTCCCCAATGGCACAAAACAGTAGATTCCACAACAGGCATAGGATCGACAGGGTCAGCCCCAAACCCTTCAAAATCCTTCTCTTGGACACATTCTGGCCACAGTTTTCTCCAAGCAAGAGGATATTGAAATGATCCCTCCAGAACACACTTAGGGTCAATTCAGTGTCTGAGGTCACGTCAAAGCACCTTTGAAACATTGCTTTGGTGTAGAGTTTTTTGAAGTTTGAAATGATCTGCTGGTCCATGGGCTGGATGAGAGGAGTGGTATTAGGGGCAAGAACTTCACTGTAATGGAACTGAACTCCAACAGTTGGTCATCCAAGTCTGGAGGATGAGCAAGAGCGTTGTCCATTACCAGGAGGCACACGAGTGACAATTTATTTTCTACAAGGTATTTCTTCACACTCGGGCCAAACACTTCATTGAACCAATCAAGGAAAATTTCCCTCGTGACCCATGCCTTATTGTTAGCCTTCCACATCGCACACAATTTACTCTTGATGACACTTGTTTTTCTTGAAGATTGAGACGCTTATGCAATGGTAACGACTTGTCTTCTGCTTTGAAAATAAGAATTATGCCACTTTCGTATTTTGCTATAACTTCTTTCTTGAGCTCTATCGTGTTTCTCACCTTCTTTACAAAAGGTCTGGAACTTGGTGCTCTCTTTGGGCCCATGATGGCTTATTTAGCAGTCACACAATAACCAAGTGCAAAAAACCATGGATTATTACGAAATGTTTCGTATGTCCTCACAGGGTTATGTTCACTTGGTGAGAAACAATGCCAGACTGCCTCTGAATGGGTGTGTGGGAGGCTGTGTGTGCGCACGGCCACTCGGATGTGTTCTGTATGACCAACGAATACAGGAAAGTAACGAAAACAGAGCCTATATTTTTATGAAAAAAGTCGGTGATAACTGAAAATCACAGAAACAGAGCTTAACAAAAATGGAGGGTCCACTGTATTCCTATCTGAAGTAGAATTTAGCCAGAACCTTTTCATGGTCATTTCAGTTAGATTGATCAGTTTATCTAGTAACACAGTATTACCCTTTTTTCTGTTATTACTCTATATTCCTATATGACATTAATGCAATTTTTTCTCATTAGGTACTGCTACCAGAGCTTTGTTGACTATCACAGATGCCAGAAAATTAAGGGTGAAGATTATGAGCCCTGCAATTACTTCAAAAAAGTCTTCTCTTCTATATGTCCCAATGCCTGGATAGAAAATTGGAATGACCAGTTGGAGTCTGGAATCTTCCCTGGAAAAATCTGAAAAGACTGGTTGAGAATCTTCTCTGAAGGTAATAAAACAAAAAGCACAAAATTTTATGGAAAATTGACGAAATTACACTATCTTGAATTTTGCTGCATCAGCGATTTTGCCCACCTTGACTCCTATTTTAGGCCTATTAAATTATTCCAGTCAACCAAATTCTTAGCTAATTCGCTAGTATTACTTTATTTTATCGATTGAGCACAAGAAACTGCCCAGTCAGCTATTTACACTACCCAAGAAAATGACAAATTGGTAATTTGGCCAATTTCACACAAATTAAAAAGATGCCAATTTGAAAATAGGGTCCAGAATAAACAGTGCAGACATTCCTGGCACTAAAATAAAATTTTCTCTGTTCATTAGTCACGTCTCCAGGCCCCTCTTAAATTACTCTTGCTATCTATTTTGAATTTTTATTCACACAAAAAATAGAAGATTTACTGTTATGCAGACTACTGCATTATTGTAATAATTGCATAAATAATGTCAACCCATTTATGATTGCATATTAGAACGGCTAGTTGGAGACTTATCGGATGTTTACTCTTGAACATCTGCAAAAATCGAACATTTCCGCTACTTTTAGCTCAATTTCAAGGTCCTTTTCATTGTGAAACCAGTCAAAATCATCTCTATTTCTGTAATTTGACTTCCATTCTGTCAAATGAGACCAAGAAAATGAGAATACAACCATAAATACTACATGAAAATACACCTCAAATTCTGTTTTAATCCAAAAAAACACGGTCGGCTTTTTTTTTTTTTTTTTCTCTCTCTCATTATGCACTGTGCACTAACCACATACACCCATTCTCTCAAATGTGGTCCTACCAGCTTTCTCCCGCTTGATTTGAAGCCATTAGAATTTTGCAGTATTAATACATCACCGACACTGGCTCGTAAGACGTATATATACAACACTGACAGTCAAAGGGTTAATTCAAAAAACAGTTGCATTTTTTTTTTCATTATTTACTGGTTGCTGCAGGATTTGTTTTATATGGTGCACACTTACCACATAGATGCATTCTCTCATATCTAGGCCCAAATTTACTGCTCCCAGCTTATCTGTGCGAGCCGAGCTCATGACGTAGATCTACGGCTTGGACCCTCAATTACCCTCCATTTATGTTTTCTTTGTGAGAGAGACTGAAGCATGTTAAATGTGTGGTAGTGGCAAGATTGCCTTTTTTTTTTTTTTTTTTTTTTTTTTTTTTTTTTTTTTTTTTTTTTTTTTTTTTTTTTTTGTCAAACGGTTATGTAACGGGTAAATCTTACACAGTTTCTAGTTTCTTATTAATTCTTATTTTAATATTTTTTCTGATTTAGGAGGCATGATCTGAGATTGGGCAACAAGAGCAATTGCTGAGTGTATATAATGGGTATATAATGTATATAGTGTATATAATGACGATCTGTTGAAGTGTGAGCAGGGTAATATTTAGTGAAGGGATTCAGGGAAACCGGTTATTTTCTCATAGTCGGACTTGAGTCCTGGAAATGGGAAGTACAATGCCTGCACTTTAAAGGAGGGGTTTGGGATATTGGCAGTTTGGAGGGATATGTTGTGTATCTTTATACGTATATGCTTCTAAACTGTTGTATTCTGAGGACCTCTGCAAAAGCAGTGATAATGTGTGAGTGTGGTGAAAGTGTTGAATGATGATGAAAGTATTTTCTTTTTGGGGATTTTCTTTCTTTTTTGGGTCACCCTGCCTTGGTGGGAGACAACCAACTTGTTGAAAAAAAAAAAAATATAATGGGTCTGGTCAGGTGGTGCACCACCTGATCAGTCTCAGTTTTCTGGTCCCAGTATTGGATTGACAGCCTCTGGATGGCAAAATGTTTCCTTAATAAATATCCTGTTTGCTGCATGTTTCTTACATACTAGTCACTGTTAATCACCATATGTAATCTCAGCCATGGCCAGGCATACATATTTTGTTAAAATATTTGTATTCCTATCTGAAGTAAAATTTAGCTAGTACCCTTTCATGGTCATTTCAGTTAGATTCAGTTTATCTAGTAATACAATACTACCCTTTTTTTTGTTATTACTCTATATTCCTATATGACATTAATGCAATTTTTTATCATTAGGTACTGCTACAAGAGCTTTGTTGACTATCACAGATGCCAGAAAATTAAGGGTGAAGATTGAGCCCTGCAATTACTTCAAGAAAGTTTTCTCATCTATTTCCCAGTGCCTGGATAAAAAATTGGAATGACTAGTTGGAGTTCAGAATCTTCTCTGGAAAAATCTGAAAAGAATGTACATTCTTGTTTTAAATTGCCTCATCTACGTGCATTTGTAATATCTTGAGATTGGGTCTCCAGTTTGTTTGTGAAGATAGGAGTCATAGGCTGCTAATCAGACAAACTTGAGACTCGGTCTCAAGATACACACTAACAAAAAAAAAAAAGCATTTATCTTTTAAAGATTCCTTCAGTAAAATAAAGAATAACTCATTGCTTTTAATGGCATTCCATCACTTCCTCTATACTCATTTGAAAGATTGACTTGTTAACAATATATATACTTTCTATGGGAGTTCATTTTTAAAATAAAGAATTGTGGCAGTGTTGTAGATACTTGATTTGTACATTTGTCATTTATGTAGATAATGGTAAAAAAGTTAAGCAGTGACACAAGTGTATTCTAACTTATTCCTGTGCATTATAAAAATAAAAGTTTAACCAGGTATGTTAATTTATTTTGTCCAGGATGACAGAGTAGTTTATGACATTTTAGTATTTTATGTATAGAATTCCCCTCAGGGGAGTTTCTTTGACTGGTGAGGGGCTCTTGATCTAGGGAATTGGATCTGTGCTCCGGTTCCCTGAATACCTTACACCCCTCCCACGCGCTGTATAATCCTATGGGTTTAGTGCTCCCCCATGATAATTATAATGTGTATGGAATTCAATTCTCTTACTTTAGCATTTTCTTCATAATATACAGTTACTTTTCAAAATTCTTTGTGCATGGTATGCTGTCAGTCTTCTTAAATCTGTAAATTACTTCATAGGAATTTTTGACTGTCCCATTCAATAAGTTCATAGACCTATTTACTATTTTGTATATAATCAACATTCATTTTATTCTTAGGTTTACCAGCTCCAACTTCATTTCATATAGTTGTATAGTGCTCATGGGTTTAGCATTTCTTTGTGTATAAATTTGATTATTGCACCTAATCTGTGATAGTGTATTTGGGATCACATTTTTTCATAGGCCTGAATATAACATTAAAATTAGATATGAAAAATCAATGAGATTATTTGTTGATGCTGTAGCTATTCAGCATAGTTGAATGACTAGACTCTCCTCTAGTAAGAGGTGCCTGGGGATCACTTTCCAAGTGAGTATTCTAAAAAAAAAGCAGCAGCACTGTATGACCCTTGTAGATTTAGTATTTAGTTCTGATTATAATCTAAAAAGAAAATTGCTGTAGTAGTAATGTATCAGTCTGTGCTTGTGGGGTCCTCACTAGGTATTATTCAAAACTAAAATATTAGCTGCTATTGACAAACATTGAGTCATGAGCAAATGCTGATCTTGTTCTCAAGTTGGCATTTTCAGTTCTGTGAGATTAACAGTAATGATTAGTGCATGTGGCAATCCTAGGACTACATGCCTCTTCAAGGGGGGCTCCTTGGCGTGGTGAAGAGGCTCTTGGTCTGAGGAATTAGACCTGTCGGTCTACTTCCTCAGACCGAACCTAATTACCCCCCAGTCCCCCGTTCCCTATCCCATTCTCCCCTTTTTCCTTTCCTCCTCCTCCCCACCCCTCCCTTTTTGGCCTTTGGTTTTTTTTTTTTTTCCCCCACAGGCACGCTAGTTCCTAGATAGGGGAAAGGGTACCGGGGTCCATCCCATTCCGTTGAGGTTCTTGGCGGTGGCGTAGTTTGCCGTGGAATCTGGATTGCCTGGGGATGTCCTGATCCCTCTCCGGTATCCCGGAGGGTGGCTTTGGGTGTCTCGGGCGACGGGTGTATCTCTGGAAGCCACCTTTTGGATTCCGGGGGTGGTGGCCGAAGGAGGTATGCTTTGTGGCGGATTTCCGGCCGCCCTCTCTTTTGTCCACCGAGGTAGCTCGGCAGATGTGAGGTTGCTATCCCGGATTGCCGGATTATTGGCATGATGGGTAGGGTATGGCACGGGTTCCATGCTGCATCTGCGCTACTTGCGGTGCTGAGGTCCTCTTGGGCGCGGAGGGAGATTTCTGGCCCTTTCATTCCTCCTAGGAACTATCCCTCCCCGGTCCCCCCTTTTTTTATTCTTTTTTTTATTTTTATTTTCTTTCTTTTTTTTTTCTTAAAAACAAAAAGAAAGAAGTAACCTAACCATGGCAGCCCTAGTCCATGAACCTGCTATCCCCGGGGCCTCTTCTTGATACCGCACCCCGTTCTGACCCCGCCTCATCTTTGGACCACTCTGCTGTATAGCCCTTGTGGCTTAGCGCTTCTTTTTTGATTATAATAATTTGGACCACTCTTCGGACACTCCTCATGCCTCTGTACCTCTTGCCGGTGCTGTTTCCTCACCTGCTTCAGGTACTGAGGCCTCGACTGACTCTTTCGATTTATCTGACCTTCACTCTCCTCTGACTGCTTCCGGCCTCTCCCTCTACGGTGCGGCAATTTTCGAATCGCCGGCCTGTTCCACGTCGGACCAACTCTGGTCCCACGCCTAAATGCCAATGACAATTACCTGCTGATGATACTGCTCCACCTTCTCGTTCTTCTCAGAAAAGATCGACACGTCCTTCACTACCTTTCCACGCTCAGTTTCAGACTGCACAATGGACTAAATTCTTCACTTTACGACCGACTTCCTCTACTGCCTATCTTTCTGACCACAGTATTGGCAAGGCACTCCTACGCCATGTTGGTAAAGATATTTCTTTTCATGCTCTTAAGAGCGGTACGTGCATCGTCACCGTACAGAATGCTACCCAGGCTCATGAGCTTTCTCGTCTTTCCCATATCGATACTGTTCCTGTAACTATTGAAAAGCATCATTCCCTCAATTCTTGTACCGTCATTCTGCCCCATACCATAGTTCAACAAAATTTCCAGACGTGGCACTGACATTCTTGAAGAGCTGGAACTCCAAGATCTCCCAATCCTCAAGGTAGACACTTATGCTCTTCCTGCCCGCAGGCGGAGACGATACCCTAGCAATGTGGCTCGTTTAACTTTTGACAGCCGTGAACTCCCATCCTCAGTTTATGTAGCAGGACATCGGTTACAAGTTCGAAAGGTGATCCCTACACCGCAACAGTGTAGAAATTGCTGGCGATTTGGCCATCCAGCGAAATATTGCAGATCTATCGCTGAATGCCCAGTCTGTGGTGCCGATGACCATTCTAATACGTCTTGCAATCGACCTCCCTCTTGCCTTAATTGTCATGAGGCTCACCCTTCGTACTCTCGCCGTTGTCAAGTCTACTTAAACGAGCGGGAAATCCGTTACCTCAAAGAGGCAGAAGGTCTCCCTTATGCCATGGCAGTTTCTCATCTCCGCCTCCAAGGGAGACTACCTCGTGTTTCTTATTCCCGTGTTTCAAAACGTCCCCCCACTTCTGGTATCCCATCTTCTGCACCCACCTCTGTGGTTACCTCTCCCATAGTCACTCCTGTAGCTAATTCTTTTGCTGTCCTCGGCTCAGACTTCCCTACTTCAGTGTCTGTGTCTGATCTCGCTTCTTCGTGTTCTCTCTCTCACAAGCCTCAGTAGCGACGAGATCTCGTGTGACACCTCCCAATCGTCCCTCTACTTCTCAAAAGTAAAAAAAAGGTCCGTTAACACCTCCTACCCATCTTCCACCTCATTTTCCCTTCCCTGTCTCTGTACCTGGTTCTCCCCCTCTCACTGGCTCGGTTACAAGTGTAGAGGTTCACCTTCCTCCCCTGTTCCCTCCCAAGTTTCTTCCTCTTCTGCCACCTCCCAGGTTTCTTCCTCTTCTGCCACCTCCCAGGTTTCTGCCTCTTCTGTCCCCTTCCACGCTTCTCCAGTTCCCTCCACCCTTTCGCCCCCCCCTACCTTGGTACAGTCCATTACCGTTCCAATCTTTACTCATCCTCCCCCTACCATTTCCAATATTGTCTCCTATACGTCGTCTCTGAATTCTGAAACACTTGAAGCAATCTCTGAATTTATTGCAGAGACCAAACCATCAATGGACACTGATCCACCCTCCACTCCTTCTCTCTCCTCTACTCCATCTGCACAGCTCCTTTCTTCACAGCGCACCGTTCCTTCGCTGCTTGAACGTTTTCCACTGCCTCCGCATGTGGACTTTTCTAACCCCTCTAGTCCGTAGGAAACCTTACCTGCGGATTTCAGGTATCTTTATCATTGCCAATCATGGCCTATTTACAGTGGAATATACGCGGCCTCAGGGGTAATCGGGGTGAGCTTCAGATGTTACTCTCCCAGTTTTCCCCTGTTGGTGTTTGCTTACAGGAACCAAAATTACACTCTGCTGTTATCTCTCCCATCTCAGGCTATAATTTATTGTATTCTTCAGATCCTTTTCCTGATGGGACCTTTAATGAAAGTGCCCTTCTTCTATGCACTGATATTCTGTACCATCAGCTATTTGTTCGTACTTCGCTGCATTACACAGCAGCCCGTATCCACTTGCATAGGTGGTATACGCTCTGTTCTTTATATCTCTCTCCTTCTCGGGCATTATCTATTCCGGATATTGCCTTTCTTGTTTCGTCATTACCACCACCGATTCTGTTACTTGGTGATTTTAATGCCCACCATTTCCTCTGGGGGGGGGGGGGGTCTCGCTGTGATTCCCGTGGCATTCAGTTAGAGGCTTTTCTTGCCACCCACCCCCTCCATGTTTTAAATACAGGTACTCACACCCATTTTGATCCTCGGACTCACACTCTTGCATCAATCTCTCAGTCTGCTCTTCCTCCGCCGCATTAGACTTCACTTGGTCTGTTCTTCCGGACTTACAGGACAGCGATCATTTCCCAATCATTCTTACTTCCCCTTCATATTCAACATCTCTTCGCATCCCACGCTGGCAATTTGATCAGGCAAATTGGAACCTTTACTCACACCTAACTGTTTTTAGAGAGGTTCCTTCTTCGTCCTCCATCGATGAGCTTTTACACCTCTTCTCGTCCTCCGTTTTAACCGCAGCTTCTCATTCTATACCCCAAACTTCGGGCAGGCATTCTCAGAAATGCGTGCCTTGGTGGTCTCCTGCTTGTGCTCGTGCAGTACGTTTGAAACGTGCTGCATGGGGCAGGTACCGGTACAATAGAACCACAGAGAGACTTCTTGATTTTAAGCAGAAGCGTGCGATCGCTCGCCGTGTCATCTGTGATGCTAAACGCACTTGCTGGCGAGATTGTCTCCACCATCACCTCTGCTTCCTCTATGAGTGAAGTCTAGAAAAAAGTACGAAAACTGAGTGGTAAATATTCTCCTGACCCGGCTCCTGTTCTGCGGGTTGCCGGTGTTGATATAGCAAACCCACTAGATGTTGCCAATGAAATTGGCAATCATCTGGTCCGTATTTCTCAGGGACTCCATCTATGCCCCTCATTTCTTTCCTCAAAGTCTGCCAGAGAGTTAGCACCCTTGGACTTTTCTTCTCTCAGAGAAGAACAGTATAATGTGCCTTTTACACTTCAAGAACTGGAGGCAACACTCTCAGCTTGCCGATCATCGGCAGCTGGGCCCGACGACATTCATATTCATATGCTACAACATTTACATCAGTCAGCCCTTGCAGTCCTATTACGCCTTTACAATCTTATTTGGTCAAAGGAGTTCTTCCACAGCTGCGGAAATCCGCCATTGTCCTCCCTTTCCGCAAACCAGGCACTATGGGACATGAAACCTCCCACTATCGTCCCATTGCTCTTACCAGTGCAGTTTGCAAAGTGATGGAACGCCTAGTAAATAGACGTTTAGTATGGTATTTAGAGACACACAACAGTCTCTCCACTCGTCAATATGGCTTTCGTAAGGGACGTTCTACCATAGACCCCTTACTACGCTTGGATACGTATGTTCGTAATGCCTTTGCAAATAACCACTCAGTTATTGCCATATTTTTTGACCTTGAGAAGGCATATGACACAACTTGGAGGTATAATATTTTAGCCCAAGCCCACTCCTTAGGCCTTCAAGGCAATCTTCCATCCTTCCTTAAGAACTTTTTAACTGACAGGCATTTCCGTGTTCGGGTTAATAATGTGCTCTCCCCGGACTTTATCCAAGCTGAAGGTGTCCCCCAGGGATGTGTTCTGAGCACAACACTTTTTCTCCTTGCTATTAATGATTTGGCCTCTAGTCTTCCATCAAATATTTGGTCATCACTCTATGTTGATGACTTCGCTATTGCCTGTGCAGGCGCTGACTGTCATCTTATTACAGTTTCTCTCCAGCATGCAGTCGACCGTGTTTCCAATTGGGCCACCACACGTGGGTTTAAATTTTCCAGCACTAAAACCCACCAAATTACTTTCACTAGACGCTCTGTCATCTCCGATCATCCTTTGTACCTCTATGGCTCCCGTATCCCTGAACGTGATACAGTCAAGTTTCTGGGCCTCCTCTTTGATCGTAGGTTATCCTGGAAACCTCACATTACCTCTCTGAAGGCAACTTGTCACAGCCGGCTGAACCTTCTTAAAACCCTTGCTCATCTTTCATGGGGAGCTGATCGTCGAACCCTCCTTCGCCTACATTCCACCCTTATTTTATCGAAACTTGATTATGGTGACCAGATCTATTCAGCAGCATCTCCTGCTACTCTCTCTAGCCTTAACCCCATTCATCACCAAGGATTACGTTTATGCCTTGGTGCTTTTCGCTCTTCCCCTGTCGAGAGCCTCTATGCAGAAGCGAACGTTCCATCCTTATCCGATCGCCGTGATGCCCATTGCCTTCGCTACTATGTACGCTCTCATGATCTCCGCAATCCTTCCATTTATAGAATGGTCACTGATATTAGTAGACATTCTTTATTTGTTCGCCGCCCCTGTTTACTCCGTCCCTTCTCTCTTCGCCTTCATTCGCTCGTCTTCTCTTCAATTACCACCTTTCTATGTACATGTAGCATCTCACTTTTCCCTACCCCCCTGGGAAGTTCCAGCTGTTCGAGTCTGTTCTTTCTCTCTCCCTTGCTCGAAAGCCCAACTGTCTACGGTCTCCTCCCGCTCTCTTTTTCTTGACCACTTTCACTCTCATTCTCATGCCATTGCTGTGTACACAGATGGCTCTAAGTCTTCTGACGGCGTAGGATTCGCAGCAGTGTTTCCGGACAGCATCATACAAGGGCATTTACTATCTTCGGCTAGTATTTTTACTGCTGAATTGTATGCCATCCTTACAGCACTTATCCGTATTGCATCTATGCCTGTGTCATCATTTGTGGTTGTCTCAGACTCCCTTAGTGCTTTACAGGCTATACAGAAATTTGATACACCTCACCCCTTAGTCCTCCGTATCCAACTTTGGCTACGCCGCATCTTTACCAAGCATAAAGATATTGTTTTTTGTTGGGTCCCTGGTCATGTTGACGTACAGGGCAATGAACAGGCAGACACTGCTGCGCGGTCAGCAGTACATGACCTACCAGTTTCATGTAGAGGTATTCCATTTACGGACTATTTTGCTGCAATATCTTCCCAACTTCACACCCGTTGGCAACAACGTTGGTCTACTATGCTCGGCAACAAACTTCAATCTATTAAACCGAGTATAGGTTACTGGCCGTCTTCTTATCACCAGTGTCGAGGTTGGGAGACTACTCTCTCCCGTCTTCGCATTGGCCATACTCATCTTACTCATGGATATCTCATGGAGAGGTGCCCTGCTCCTCTCTGTGAGAATTGCCAAGTTCCATTATCAGTCAGCCACATTCTGTTGGACTGCCCACTCTATCAACGAGCACGCAGAATTTACCTCCGTCGTCGTCTTCGCTCTGCTGCTCTCTCTTTATCTTCCCTTCTCGCTGATGGACCCACCTTTCATCCAGACTCTCTCATTGACTTTTTGACAACAACTGACTTACTTCACAAATTCTGATACCTTCAGCCCTTTCTACTTCAATCTCTTGCTACCCTCTACCCCCGTACTATCCCCTGCCCCGCTGTTTTCTGTAACCTACTGATCATCCCTCCTCCCTTCTGCCATCCAATACCCTCGCTTCCTTCCCTACCCTGCAGCGCTGTATAGCCCTTGTGGCTTAGCGCTTCTTTTTGATTATAATAATAATAATAGGACTACATGGAAGTAATTGTAAGATTATTTGTGTAGGTGTAGTGGGATGGATTGTGAAGGACCTGCCTAGTATGGGCCAATAGGCCTGCTGCAGTGGCCCTCCTCTCTTATGTAACATACCCTTCTCACTACTGTGGTCACTAAATTGAAGTAACAATTTTTTTCCTATTGTATAGTTTTGGCAAAACTCTAATTTATTAGATTTTCTATAGCCTTGTGCCTCACTGATTTTTACTGCCATGGTTATAATGCATATTTTATAGTATATGATACTAGTCTCATTATTAATGGTTTAATGATAAAAATATGGACAATTTAGTGCTTATTCAAAATAAACTTTTCGATTACTAGATACAGAGAATCAGATGATGTGGTTGACTAATTACTGGAGCAGAGAAATGCTCATGGTGTCTGGTGCTAAATCTGGCAGATAATTTTTTTAATGGTGTTAGTGCTTACATTACAACATGTACTCTTAAACAGTTCAGAAAAGTTTCATGCATCAGTGAGGGGGTTCTTGATCTGAGGAATGGACCTCTTAAACCCCTTTCTTGGATTGTCTAAATACCCTAACCCCTTTCTCAGTTGAACCTAATCATTGAGAGTGAAATTTTTCTCTCTTGTGAAATCCAGCTCATGTAAATGAGCACCCAAATTCATAGCCACCTTTTACTCGTATACTATCAGAGGATACAGGGGCACCTGGGAAGAACTCCATGTGGGGATTTCCCAACACTAGGATACCTTAACTTGGTGGCATAGTTTAAGAGACTAAGCCCCTTAAACTAGGCCACCCTCTTTCCTTTATTTGGGTTACATAATGGGGATTTGCCCCCATTTATTAAATTTTCCTGAGGGGAATTATGAATTGGATCATTGTTATTCATCCCACCAATTTCCCATGAAGGTAGGTTCCTTGCTTCTGGCGAAGATAGTTACAATGTTCGTGAGTGTTTGGCCAAGGAATTGTACTTTCTTTCCTTGGATCAAATGTGGCTGCTTCCCATTTTCCAGGCACTAGGAACCCGGTGGGTTTAGCACTGCACCCTAAATGTATTATCTTCCACTAATTGCAGTGCTGAGATGGTTTGCTCCACCCCAAGATGGGACTGTCAAGTGAACCTAGTAGTATGTCAGGTGGTGGAAGTATTAGAAGTTGCTACCCTTCAAAGAAGTGACTTGGTTGCTGGTGAGGGCTCTTGATCCAAGGAACCAGATACATCCTCCCCTTTCCCAGGTGTTACATGATCCCAATGGGTTTAGCACCTGCATATCCAGAAATGGTGACAAAGTGGGCAGCTTTGCTATCTTCCTGGTTTGCTATTGCCTGTTGCTAGGTAAACTCGCCTGTAGGTTTAACATTTTCCCCATAAATGAAAGATAGATTTTATTTCTTTGCAAGGTTACAAAGTGTATTTACAATATTAAGTACAAAGAAAGCCACTATCATCCTGGGGCATTTTGGGCAGACTTATCCTAATACCTAAGTCTAGACAAGATTAAGTATGGTTAAATTTTTAATAAATCTTTATTTTATCTTAATACTAATGTGAGGTAGTCTAAGTGGGGGTTTATAAGAATTATTATTTTGAAGTTACACATAAAAACAATATTACAATTAATGGAGCAGACAGCAATAATTCATGGATTGGCAGATGTTTTAATAGACTTGAGGTCATATATAATATTTGGGAGTTGCATCAAACTGGTTAAAGTTGTTATTGGTTAATATTGGGAGATGAGATGACTTTTAAGCATAGCCTTAAATTTGTATGTTGTCAGGGGAACTACTGGTTCAGCTAGTAAAATTTAATGCTCTGTATATGTATATAGTGGGCACAATAATGAGTGTATGTCTTGTATATTTAGTAGATTCAAGCTTTTGTAAAGTAGTGGGGTGTACTGTCTGGCACAGGAGCTAGTAATCGTCTGCACAGCAACTTTTTGTTGGGTTATTAAAGGTTTAAGGTGGTTGGCTGAGGTTGATCCCCAGGCACAAATACCATAGGTGAGGCAGGGATATAATAAAGAATGGTATAGGGTAAGGAGTGTTTGGGGTACATAGTATCATATCTTTGAAAGGAGGCCTACTGATTTGGAAATTTTCTTGGATATATACTGGATATGGGAATGAGATTAAGATTACAGTCAAGGAGAAGACCTAGAAATTTACTCTCAGTGTGTCTTGTAATAGGGAAACTATTTATCGATATGTTAAGTTGGATATTTAAGACTCTGTTTCCAAATAGCATGAAGTATGTTTTGTCTATGTTGAGAGAGTTTGTTGGTCATCATCCATGTACGTGTGTGTGTATTTTTAGCAGCTCGTTTATGTTGTCTAAGTATAACTGGGTTTGAGTGGGAGTAGACATAAATAGTGGCATCTGCGAATAGAACTGGTTTAAGGAGTTCAGATGCATTCGGGAGATCACTGATGTAGATGAGAAAGAGGAGTGGGCCTAGGACACTACCCTGGGGCACTTTGACAGCTACAGGCTGGATAGTGGAATTGACTCCATTTGCATATGCATATACATACTGGTGTCTACCATTAAGATGAGATTTTAGGTAATTGAGGGAATGTCCTCTGATGCTGTAATGATTTAGTTTCAGGTGCAGGAGATTGTGGTCCACTGTATCGAATGTTTTCCGAAGGTCAATGAAGAGCCCCAGTGGATATTCATTTTTATTGAAGGCTGTATACATTAGTTCAAGCATTTGTATGATCGCATCATTTGTACTTTTTTTTTTGGTCTAAATCCAAACTGGCAGGGGTGAAGTATGTTGTTGGATATGAGGTAGGAGTAAAGTCGTTTGTGTATTATTTTTTTGAATATTTTAGAAAGTAAGGGCAAGTTTGATGTAAGTCTATAGTTGTTCAGATCAGTTGGATCACCTCCTTTAAGGATCAGGGTAACCCTTGCTGTCTTGAGTGTGGATGGGAAGGTTGAGGACTTGACAGACTTGTTAAACAGTGTTAAAATAATGGGTGACATTACATGAGCTGCTTTTATATATATGAATGGTGGCAAGTTATTTAGATCTCCTGTTTTGCTTTTTATTGATTTAATGATTGCTAAATAGAATTTTGCTAAGCCTTGCTCTTGATTCTGAGCAAGCCATCCTGGAATAGTGCTTAGCTAACATGCTTGTTGATTATTACCTTTGCTAACAATGCTGTTGCTGATGTTTTACTAATTCGATGACTTGGTGGTTGGTGCATCCTTCCTTTACATGGAATCTGAATGCCTTCCTTTCCTCTGGTACTCTGTCCCCTATGGGTTTAGTGCTTCTCTCTGGCTCTGGTTCCAGAGACACTTGTGCCTACTGCACACTGGCCATTGACCATGAATTTGAGAGCATAACTAAATCTTAAAGTGGCAGAGCCATAATGTGGAGATATCTTGTGGCCTAACATCTGACAGATCTCAACGAACAGTCCAGTGATTAGACTTTCTGGACCTTGGTAGGCCCTTGATATCTTGCATCATGGTGACGGTGGAGAATGTGTGCTTGCCACTGGTTATCTAAACCAGTGTCATGGCATAGTTTTCAGGAGATTAGTCGAGCATATTCTTGAGGTTATTAGACATGAAATCTCTGCATAGATCGTGGGTTGAGAACCCTCAAGGAGGGTTCCTTGATTCAAGGTAGAGGCTTATAGTTCAAGTTAGTTTACCCATGTTCCCTGCAGCGCTTTGTAACCCTTTTGAGTTTAGCGCTTTTTAATTATTATTGGACAGAACCCGATTGGCTATTGTTTTCCAGGTGCTGTATATAGCCTCCACAAGTTCAGTTCTTCCCCTCCCCTCGTCCTCCCAATCCCCCCAGGAATAATATAACTGGGTGAAGGGACCTGAATATTAGCCTGTTTCCTTCCATGCATAATGCTTTGGATTTCAAAGAATGTTCATGATGCTGATGAGGGGTTCTTAATCCCAGGAATTTGACCTATGCTCCAATTTCGTGAATCAAACTTGAATGCCTTTCATTCCCTCAGGTGCTGTATGACTCCTACGAGTTTAATGGTTCCCATATAAATCCTCTCTTGACGCTGGTGAAGAGCTCTTGATCTAGGTAATTGGATCTGTGCTCCAGTTCCCTGAACTGAGCCTGAATACCTCCATCTCCCCACATGCGCTGTATAGTCCTACGGGTTTAGCGCTCCCCCATAATTATAATAATTCCCCTATTAATAATGTACAATACTTCAAGTGCCAGAAATCTGGTTACCAGAGAGCCAAGAGTAAGGTAACCCAAAAGATCCATGTTGCATATAAAGATAACTTTGACACTGTCTACTCTCCACCCACTGGTGGGTATAGCGCTTAGTTTTCATTTTAATATAATTTAAATCGTACAAATCGATGACAGTTACACAAAATTATGCACAAACTGTTCTTAACCTATATTAGTAGAACAACAATCTAGGGAACTGAATCTGTGTTCAGTTCCCTGAATTAAGCCTGAGTACCTTCTGTCCCCCTACCCCACAGGCGCTATTTAATCTTACTAGTTTGGCACTTCCCCCTTGATTATATTAATAAAATAATAATTAGTAGAACAATACCTCTCAAGGGAGGTTCTTTGAAGGTGGTGAGGGGCTCTTGATCCAGGGAAATTGATTTGTTCTCCGTTTCCTTGGATCGAACTTGATTGCATCCCATTCACCCCCATCTCCGGCGCTAGATGACACATACCCTTGTAGGTTTAGCGCTTTTATTGATTATAATAATAGATGACACCTATTGGTATAATAATGTACATAAAAATTTAATTGTTTTTATTGGTTGGTTTTAGAGGTGTCAAGCATCTTTTGAGGACATTTCAAAAGCAAAAAATACCTCGTTTGACTTGCAATGTTCCTTCAAGGTAGATGAGGCCAGGAAAAGGCTCTTGATCCAAAGAATTTGAGTTTCCCTTAATCGAATACCACTTATTTCCCCAGGCGCTGAATGACTCCAACGGGTTAGTGCTCCCCCACGAATATAATAATAATAATAATAATAATAATAATAATAATAATAATAATATAATTTCAACAGCAGGTTATAAAGCGCACTCTACTATACTATTGTCCACTTTTAATATTTACATTAAGAAACAACCAATCAGCAGTCACGTTACTAGCCTTTTAGGCGTTCATGCATCAGCAATATGTTTATCCTTACTGTGATTGGTTGTTATACTGGAGATGAAAATAGTTTCTACCAATGAAATGTGAGCTTTAAAGTGACGTCACAGGGAAGTTTGTCATCTTAGCAACCCTCTCTTATGACTTGCTGTTGACAACTTGTTAGTGTTATTGATGCCAATAGATGGCGCTGAAACAATATTTTTTAACACAGAAAAAAAAGCTTCTTAGGAAGAAAAAAACAATTTGTATGCATATTAACAATTCTCTCTTATTTATGACGTGCTGATGACAATTTATTAGTTATAAATGGCATCATCGTGGGATAAATTATTATTTTTATTATTATGGTGAAGGGCTCTTTATCCAGGGAACTGGAACTACCTCCTCATCCTTGGATAAAACATAATTACCCCTCGGTATCCTGCGATGTATGAGCACTTACAAGTTTAGCGCTTTGTACATATAACTGAATAAAAAACTATTGCCTGCCTAATTAGTACTTTTGAACTTAAACTTGCTAGTATTCGCTCCCCATCAAGAGAGATGTTCCTTGATGCTAGTGAGGGGCCCTTGATCAAGGGAAATGGATCTGTGCTCCAGTTCCCTAAACTAAGCCATGATTATAATAATAATAATAATTGTATTTGCTCCTGTAAAATCAGTAGAGAGAAAATAAAAATTGACACCCTAACTGCCTAGGTTCTGAGACAGCTTGGATCAACCATCATGTTTGTTTGTTTGTGGCTGTGAGTAGGTTGTTAAATTGTGCATTTTTTAGCAGATGCCATCTAGTGAGAGAATTTATAACCAAGAGAGAGCAACAGCAACTCATAAGAAGCTGTGGTTTTGAGTCTGTCCTTAGTGGGCGGAGCCTTCTGAGGGTTTCTACCAATGAAATGTGAGATTTTGAGTGACGTCATTAGAGGGAGGGGCTTGTTTCAAAGCTCCGCCTATGAATGATGTCACAAGGGTTGATCTGGGCAACAACCCTTTCCTATGACTTGCTGTTTCACACCTCTTGCAGTTTTTAGACATTATATATATAATAAACCAACCACATTAATGAATAAAATGAGAGATGACTGATTGATTGTTTTATTTATTCATCTGTTTGCCAGCAGGAATCTCATTATCAACTTTTAATGATGTAAGAGATAATAAGTGTATTATGATGGTGGATTTGGAAAATTGAATTAAAGTTAGTAGCTGTTTTAGGCATTCACAATGCTGTAATACTTTATCCTCAGTGTGACTGGTTGTTGTACTGGATGTAAATAAAGAGTTTCTGGGAATGAAATGCAAGTGTTGAAGTGACTCATATGACTCGCTCCCCTCAAGGAAGGTTCCTTGATGTTGGTGAGGGGCTCTTGATTTAGGAAATTGGATCTGTGCTCCAGTTCCCCGAATTAAGCCTGAATGCCTTCCACATCCCCCCCCCCAGGCGCTGTATAATCCTCCGGGTTTAGCGCTTCCCCTTGATTATAATAATAATAATAATAATAATATGACTCGCTGTTGATAACTTGTGTTATTGAATATTTATTGAACAATTACTGTACACATATAGCCCTTGTGGCTTAGCGCTTCCTTTTTATTATAATAATAATACTGTACACAGTTCAAACACTGGGGTCCGCAGGTCGATCTCCAGTACGGGTGGAAACATTAGGATGTGTTTCCTTGACACCTGCTGTCCATGTTCGCCTAGCAGTAAAATAGGTGTGGCTAGCACACCTATTTTACTGGGTGTTAGTCGACAGGTGTGGGTCGCATCCTGGGACAAAATTGACTTAATTTGCCCGAAATGCTCTGGATAACAGGAAGCTTTATATATAGTATGTCACTGATGTCAGCCAGTACTGTATACCTCGTACATGTATGTGGTGAAATGAAGATTATCTAATGGTTATTATTATTATTATTATTAACAAAGGGTAACTTGATTCTAGTGAAGGGCTTTTTCCAAGAAATTAGCGCTACCTCCTTTCCTTGGATCAAACCTAATCATCCCTCAGTACCCTGCACTGTATGCCCGCCTAACTACAGGTTTAGCGCTTCATAAGTATAATTATAAAATCCCAAAATTTGTCAGTTCAATATTTTTTAATTTGAGAAATATGTTTTGCACCTTACACAGTCATATATATACATGTAAAAATAATGCCTGGTCGGGACTGCTTGGATTCATAGCATAAAAGTTAATGAGTGAATTTTTTTAGTAGATAACATTTAATGAGAATTTATGACTAAGAGAGAACAACAGAAAGTCATAAGAAGCTGTTCTGTGTTGTCCTTAGTGGGCGGAGCCTTGTGATGGTTTCTACCAATGAAATGTGAATTATTGAGTGATGTCATTAGGGGGAGGAGCCTTGTGATGGTTTCTACCCATGAAATAAAAGATTTTGAGTGATGTCATTAGTGGTTGAGGCCTTGGAAGGGTTTCTATCAATGAAATGAGAGATCTTCTCATTATTACATTCGTGGAGGGGAGGCCACAATCCTAAACCTGTAGGAGTCATATCATGCAGTGCCAGGGGAAATAGTAAACAATCATATTTAGTCAAAGAATTGGAAGGTCAGGACCAATATCTTAGATCAAGAGCCTTTCATCAGCATCCAGGAACCTCCCTTGAAGGGTTTCCATTGACAGGTCTTATCTAATTTATAATTACAATCTACAGGTCTCTCTCGCACCCACACTTTTTTTTTTTTAACAATTTTTCCTCTGCTTGACCAGTCACTTTGTCTATATTTTTTTTACCTTCTCATTACTAAATCCTACAAGCTCATTTTCCTATTAAATAACATTTTATTTCAATTGAATGGGGTATTAAGAAGCCTCATTATTATAATAAAAAATGAAGCACTTATCCTACAAGGGTCACACAGCAAATTAGTCTCATACAGTGCTCAATTACCCAAAATTTTGACCGTTAATTCATTACCACCAATATTTTAAGAATCTTAGAAATGTTAGATATTTGACTGAATTTTTAATGTCCAAGAGTACATTATTATTATAATCATAGCCAAGCACTAAACCCAGAAGGTCATACAGCACTGCAGAGTAGGGTGTCCTAAAAGGTGTAATATACCTGATCCAAGACTAGCGAGAGTGAATTATTATTATAATCAAAGAAAGTGCTAAACTGACGTCATACAGCACTGCAGGGCAGAAAATAGTGCTGGGGCTATAAACAGCTATGCAGAGAGGGATGCTAAGGGCTATGTGTCAAAGTTAGTATAGTAAAAGCAGTTGCTGACAAAAAGTCAAAGAGTGATTGTATGTCAAAAGTAGAGCCGTCTGCAAGAAGGGAAGATAAGGTAAGAGTGATAGGGCAGTGGCAGCATTGGAAGTAAATCCTGCGAGCTCTAGTGAGAGTGAAAAGTATAACAGAGGAAGAGTTAGCAAGGGAAGTTTAAGGAGTACAGAAAGTATATATTCTGTCTTCTTATTATTGTGATGAATGTGTTTAGAGCTTGTTTTTACTGTAAATATACAGTATTATTTATTGTAAATATCTTCATTATTATAATCATACCAAGTGCTAAACCCATAAGGGTCATATAGCACTTAGTATTAAAAGAGTTTTGTAGCAATTTTTTTTATAATTTTATGACCTTAATATTTCTTAGAACATACTGAACTCACTTTAACAATGCATTCCTTCATCTTTCTCGAGATCATTCAAAATTGCTGCATGTCATTCTCAACAAATTAAATTTGTAGCACTCGTACATTTCTAGTAGTTTTAAACCTTAGATTAAATACTGAAGAGACAATATTGTTGTATAACACTGACATCTCAGTAAAGTGCTTACAGAATAAAAGGAACACATAAACAAATAAAAATTTATTCCATTTTTATTTTAAATATGTCTTCGGTGGATCACACATTAATTTTTGTTCTGAGATCAGAATAAATACTGATTATACTATTATGCATAACATTTTGTGTTCTACAATTTACATAAATTATGCACAGCTATATAATTGTTAGTTATAAGCATGAGATCAGTACCATTGCACAAATAATTATTTTGAAAGTATGCCCTATCAAAGGAAACAATGTACGTATTTGAATATAAATATTTCTTCATATTGGGAGTTATATATCACAGCTTCCAGTGGGAAATAAAAATGTAGCCATTTCTGTGTATGGCACAAAAACTCGTAACAGAACATGAACACAATAGTACCTTAACATCTACATGAAAGACCATCACACGGCACCAACTCAGAATAGGACCACTAGTCATGGACCTCAATCATTAAATTGGATTTTTTTAAATATGAAAAAAATACTAGACTGAACTACCCTACTGAATTTTGCTTGAATGAAATCCTTTAAGGAATTATAAGTACTGTATTAAGAAGTTTTCTCCAGTATTTGGGAAAGGAGTATAGTTTCAAAATTAATATAAATTAGAACAAATTAAAAGAGCTTCCATGATTTTATTAAGATATAAAATAGGCACACTGGATCCTGTCAGATATTAGTAAATATACTCTACATGTAAATTTGTGTTTTTTATTTAATAAAATTGGCTAATATTAAGGTTCATTAGGATATGAGCATTTCAGTAGCTTTAACTGGCTTAAAATGTTTATGTTACATAAAAAGTGAGCCACTTGTTATGCTGTATACTGTACAGTTATAGTGTACTCATAACAACTTTCTTTTTATCAACAGAAGTTTGTTATAGTCTACAAAGTTACAATGTACTTCAAATGCAGTGTCTATACAAATACTTTTTAATGCAAAGAAAGGACAATACAGTAGTTGCTTTGAGATGAGCCTTAAAATGTCTACTGCTCAGGCCTTTACTGAAGTGTGCTTATTCATTTATTGGCCAATGAAATGCTTACGATGGTACAAGGCACTACCAAGAACCTTTAATATCTTCAATGTAATATAATATACTGTTCACAAATAATAATGATGAATTAAACACATGTGCAACACTTGGGTATCTTTATCAAATTCATCAACCTGTTGGCATTATGTATCATTAATGTTATGATACAGGGAATTATGTTTGTATTTCATACTCAAGCATTTTATAAATTAATTATTTGCAATACATAAACTACAGTTAAATTACACATAAGTGTGCTGTTTTTTTTTAAATGAGCAATGAGTAAATCTATGTCTAAACAATATTCTTTTTAATTACAAACTTGCTATTAAACATCAAGTAAAACAGTGGTAATTTTTATAGCTCATTCCAATTATAATAGTTTTCATAATTATTAAAATAACACGTAAGACAAAAAATAAAATTAAGCTCAAATTCATTTTATTTTAAACTCAGGATATTCCCTAATTTTTTATGATACTTTTTAATTACAATGGTACATTAAGTAAAAAGTTCCTGCTACTGTATTGCAAATGAGAAATGTATATACATTTACTTGTATTCTATCTCTAGAACAAATACATATTTACATTGGATGTGCATGTATATCTTCCCTATTTTGTGTATACACATACACATATATACACTTATGTGAAAGATCACATGTATGCCTATACGTATATATATGAGCATATGCATTCATGTAGGTGTACATATACATAAAGAAGTATGATACTGTGTGTGTGTATTGGCCAATAACCTGCCTTGCAATAATCCAAAAAAGCAACAGTAATAGCTAAAAGGCTATATAGAAATACAAAATGCATGAAAAACAGAGGTGAATAAATTTCTGGGATATTTTAACTAAACTAAACTGCATATTTTATACTGTATTCTGTATTCCCAGCTTTAATCTCAATATTCTTTGAAATAAGTATGACATTAATAATATTCAAGTACAGTACAGTATCTGTTTGTTAATTAAATGTATATTAATTCTATTTACAATAAATATCATGGTACAGCAATGTTAAATTTTTCATGTCTATTAGCAAATTTTACTTTTTACATGTCCCTGACAACATCAGCAGTTTCCCACCAAGGTCGGGTGACCTTAAGAAGGAACACATTCACCATCAGTCACTCATTCAGTAGCTGTCTTGTCAAATGTACAGACATCACAATTCATACGGTACAGTAGTACCTCGGTACTCGAACAGCTCCCTACTCAAACACTTTGTTCGATAAAAAAATCGCTCAGGAGTTGACTGTTTGCCACTCGACCAAACATGACCTGCCAGAACTTTGCTGTAAACTATTTCGTGTTTCTTCGCATTTTTTTGGTGCCTTTTTATATTACTTGTATAAATAAGTCACCATGGGGCCTAAGAAGATTAGTGATAACAGCCACCCAAAAAGAAAATTGGTTGGGAAAAATCAGTTTGGTACTCAAACAGATCGGCACTCGAACAGCCTTTAGTTCGAATACCGAGGTACTACTGTACTTGATGCAGACATTACAATTCATATGATACTTGATGCAGACATCACAATTCATATGATACTTGATGCAGACATCACAATTCATATATCTGATGCAGACATCACAATTCATATGATACTTGATGCAGGCATCACAATTCACTTGATACTTGATGCAGACATCACAATTCACATGATGCTTGATGCAAACATCACAATTCACATGATGCAGACATCACAATTCACATGATGCAGACATCACAGTTCACTTGATACTTGATGCAGATATCACAATTCATGTGATACTTCAAACTGCAATACAAATCTATGAAATCGTGCCAATGAAAAGCCGGTTTGTGTTCATAAAATTAAATTTTTATGAATAATTTTTAATAGCTTTAGTATATTTTAAGCATAGCCACTTCAAGGTACAATTGACACTTAAAGGTAGCTGAAATTTCATGCGGTATATCTGCAGTATATGACTATCTACCCTTCTCTTTCCCCTTCAAGGGAAAGTCTTGATGTTCATAAAGGGTTTTGATACATGGAACTTTATCTACACTCTGCTTCACTGAATCAATATTAAGAAACCCCCATTCCCCAGGCTCTGTACAACCACTGTGGGTTTTATGCTTTCCCATGATTATAATAACCAATATCTGTCCTATCCTCATGTACAGGGAAATAACTGCACTCTTTACTATATAACTGCCATCATTAAGTGGTTAACCCCTGTAAAAATAATAATAACAATAATCAATAATAAATTTTGAGGAATAGCATAATGATGGAGAAATTCATTAGGGAGTTTCCAAACAGAGTAAAGGCAACTTGCAGCCCAGGTCACCCACACATTAAACTCCTAAAGGTGGTACACAAATCCAAAGTAGTAATAACTAAACAAGAATACTCCCAAGGGGTCTGATGGGGGTGGGGCTCTTGCATCCTCAGGAAGTTCCCACTAGTGACCACCAATGTAAAGCCTAAATAGCCAGGAAAGCCTCTAACCACCATTCCTAGCCAAGTGTGCTTTTACAGCACAAGAGTCACCCTATCACTCATATACCCCAACCATAACAACATTACTACATTAGTGGTTGATTGAGGTGACTGAGGCATACCTTGCATGCTCATTATTTAAAAGAACATGTGCTCCTAGACTTACGATGGTTCAACTTACGTTATTTCAACTTCACAATGATGCAAAAGCAATTACTATTATTTTTTTATTAATACACTGGCCGTTTCCCACCAAGGCAGGGTGACCCGAAAAAGAAAAACTTTCATCATCATTCACTCTATCATTATCTTGCCAGAAGCACGCTCACACTACAGTTATAAAACTGCAACATTAACACTCCTCCATCAGAGTGCAGACACTGTACTTCCCATCTCCAGGACTCAAGTCCAGCCCACCGGTTTCCCAGAATCCTTTCATAAATGTTACCTTGCTAACATTCTAACAGCACATCAAGTCCTAAAAACCATTCGTCTTCATTCGCTACTATCTAACATGCTCAAGCATACTTGCAATTGCAAAAACCATTACTATGGAGATGAAACTAAAGATAATTACCCAACATGAAGGCAGCAAGTCAGTAACTTGTATTCATTTACTTTTCAATATTGGTATTTAGTTACTTATAGTAAATATTTATTTACTTATTCAGTGACAATATTTATCATATCATGTTCCTATTCAATTTACAATATTTTCGACTTACAATGTGTTTTGTCAGAACATAACCTCATTTTTAAGTTGAGGAACACCTTTATTCTCAAAACGAGTTTCACATACATTGTGATGAGTCCAAAAACTTGTGTAGCATTTCTTGATTAAACAAAAAAAATTCACATTATATCTAAAATTTAATATAAGTTACAGTAAATTATTTATGAAATATATAGGCACAAACTGAAAATTAAGATTAAAATACAAAATTTAACATTTTCATTGATGTAAATCCTCATTTTTTTAATATACAGTATAGAAATAATAATAATGTTTAATTTAAAATCTCAGAAAATTTATGTAACAAATTGACAACACTTAGTTTCACTAAGAAAAATGAAAACTGCTCCTGAGGCTGTGCAACACAATAGGGTAATAATGTAGTTCGGGTACTTTTTAAGAGCCAAATTCTTTAATTTCCTACCTAACGAATCTGAAAAAAAAAAAACTGTAATTCCCTACCATTTGATGTAGTTTATATCAGATAAAAAAACAATTATTGGGAGTTTCATTTAGATAAAGCAGCAATCTGACCTGCTGTTTTTACAATTTAATATTCCTCTTAAGTGTTTTTCTATGGAAAAAACTCACTGAAATATACATGTATATTTATGCAGAGATTGGTGGATGAATTTGGTAGGGTGTGCAAAAGAAGAAAATTAAAGGTGAATACAGGAAAGAGTAAGGTTATGAGGATAACAAAAAGATTAGGTGATGAAAGATTGAATATCAGATTGGAGGGAGAGAGTATGGAGGAGGTGAACGTATTCAGATATTTGGGAGTGGACGTGTCAGCGGATGGGTCTATGAAAGATGAGGTGAATCATAGAATTGATGAGGGAAAAAGAGTGAGTGGTGCACTTAGGAGTCTGTGGAGACAAAGAACTTTGTCCTTGGAGGCAAAGAGGGGAATGTATGAGAGTATAGTTTTACCAACGCTCTTATATGGGTGTGAAGCGTGGGTGATGAATGTTGCAGCGAGGAGAAGGCTGGAGGCAGTGGAGATGTCATGTCTGAGGGCAATGTGTGGTGTGAATATAATGCAGAGAATTCGTAGTTTGGAAGTTAGGAGGAGGTGCGGGATTACCAAAACTGTTGTCCAGAGGGCTGAGGAAGGGTTGTTGAGGTGGTTCGGACATGTAGAGAGAATGGAGCAAAACAGAATGACTTCAAGAGTGTATCAGTCTGTAGTGGAAGGAAGGCGGGGTAGGGGTCGGCCTAGGAAGGGTTGGAGGGAGGGGGTAAAGGAGGTTTTGTGTGCGAGGGGCTTGGACTTCCAGCAGGCATGCGTGAGCGTGTTTGATAGGAGTGAATGGAGACAAATGGTTTTTAATACTTGACGTGCTGTTGGAGTGTGAGCAAAGTAACATTTATGAAGGGATTCAGGGAAACCGGCAGGCCGGACTTGAGTCCTGGAGATGGGAAGTACAGTGCCTGCACTCTGAAGGAGGGGTGTTAATGTTGCAGTTTAGGAACTGTAGTGTAAAGCACCCTTCTGGCAAGACAGTGATGGAGTGAATGATGGTGAAAGTTTTTCTTTTTCGGGCCACCCTGCCTTGGTGGGAATCGGCCGGTGTGATAATAATAAAAAAAAAAAAAAAAAAAATATTTATCACCAGATTACAACATCTGTTAAGTTCTGATATCCTGTGATACAAATTCTAGTTTCTAAATTATATACTTACTTAGAAAATATTAAAGAAGTTAATGAGTGAACAGTAATTTATTGATTAATTGCAGTTATATAGGAAATATTTACTGTACAAGCTCTACAAAACTGAAACACAAGCACTATCAAGAAGGAAGAAGTACTGGGAGGCTCTTGCATGATGGACGGTATACGTTACAAGGAGGCTGGAAAGCCTTACAAAATGAAAGATTCAAAGGTCAGTTAAAAACAATTCTTTAGTCTCACCAACACATAAGCATAAGTAATTGTACACAGGTGGGAATAATGAGAACCTACAAAATTTTTAGCTGTAAAGATAAAAAATGGAATCTTCAACATTACAACAAATTCAGCTTTGACAATATGCTATTTTATACACAGAGTTCTATATATAAGTTTTAATGTACTAATATTCTGAAAATATAGACCTAAACTTGATCATATATCCAATACCTATTGTGCAAAAATATTTAAATATACACAAACTATGAAGTGATTGACTTGCAGAGCATTCTAACAACTACAGAAATTCTAAAGTTATCTCATGGCTGGTCAATTATCTAACTACAGAAATATTGTGTGTACATGTATGGTATCAAATACCAACAAGATGAAGACTTTGACACACGTTCAATATATGGGTATCCTTGTTGTAGACGTTTTGCCATCCAGTGGCTTAATCAACACAAATTCAAGGACACAACTGGAAGACAGTAAAACTATATACAAAAGATGAGGTAATCAGTCCCTCAGCCTTGGAGTTGGTGAGGAGTCTTCACAACTATGGTACTCTTCACCAAGTCCAAGGATGAGGGATTGATTAACTCATCTTCTGTATATAGTTCTATTGTCTTCCAATTATGTCCTTGAATTTGTATTGATAAAGCCACTGAATGACAAAATGGCTACAATAAAGATATTGCACATATGCCTAATTCTTCATCAGAAATATTGTGGGCAACATCTGACTAAACCTCCATGAAAGTTGCGAAAACTAGTCAATCTTTCTTCTGATGTGTGGTGGTAGTAACACCAACACTGTAGCATCATTATTGAGCAATATTAATGACCTTGCAAAAAAACAGGGCAAACTGATCAAGAAAGCAATCACCTGAAGCAAAATTTTTATATTATAGAATTCAAAATAGGATAGTTCAAAATTATGAGTAATTTATGGATCTTCCATAGAAGACAGCAAATTTACTACTACCTTTGGTTAATGTCAAATACTTGAACAAAATATTCAAATGCAACTTGTTGTTCAGTTGTAAATGTATCTCATGACTTGAGTTATTGATTGAAAGATGTAAATGGTTGTAAAAGAAAAAAGTATTAAAGACCTCTAGTGAATAATTATACATATTATACTGTACATAGTATTCCAAATTTGACCTTTCATGAGAGTTGATCATGGAAAAATGCAAACATAATATACCTTAAAACAAACATCTGGGAATCAAATAATATTCAGTGTCAAATAACTCAGTAAAGAAATGGCTGAATGACTCAAGCTCTTATTAAAACACAGTATAATGAAAATAATAGAATAAAAAGAAAGGCACATTAGTCTGGAGTATTTAATAATAGGAAGGTACGGTCTGCATGAGGTAGTGAAACAGAATTCTTCCTCTGTAAACCATACAAGTTGTAAGAGGTGATTAAAATGCCGGGAGCAAGGGGCTAGTAATCCCCTTCTCCTGTATGTATTACTAAATTTAAAGATAAATTTTTGTTTTTCTTTTTAGGTCACCCTGCCTTGGTGGGATATGGTCAATTTTTTGAAAAAAAAAAAAAGGGTATGATATAAAATACCAAAAAGATAAGAAACAGAAGCAAATGTAGAAATGTGGAAACTTTTAACAGTGTTAACATGTGCTGGGAATTTATCATGTCATAAGTTTGCAGCTTAATAAAGTCCCTTCATGGGTGAAAAATTATCAATAAAGTATCCATGTAAATGAATTTGTCTATTTCTCATCAATAATAAAAAGCAATAAACTCATGGGGGTAATTCAGCACTGCACAACATAAGACAAACAACAGCATCAAAGATCAGCAAGCATTGGCCAATTAGAAGGCATAGGAATAGAGGAAATGAATGAATAAAGGTAATTAAAGACAATAAAAAAGTAGCTTGCCAATAAATGTAAAAGTCATCCACGTATAAAACTACATTTTTAGGGAGGATGACTGAAAAGTATGCAGATGCTCAAATTTTTCAAACCCTTGATAAATATAACAGTGTATACAGTAAATGCTTGGATATCCAGCAGATGTGTGTGAATGTGTTAGATAGGAGTAAGTGGAGGGTAGTTGCTTTTATGACATGATGAGCTGATGGAGTACAATCAAGGTAATTTTCATGAAGGGGTTCAGGGAAGCCAGTTAGCTGGACTTGAGTGCTGGAGGCAGGAAGGAGGGGTGAGAATATTTGCAGTTTTGAGATGCATCTGAACTATAGTATTAGTGCACCTTTGGCAAGACAAGTGACTGTGTGAGTGATGGTGAAAGCATTTTTGTCTTTTTTAGGTCACCAAGCCTTAGTGGAAAATGGATGGCATGTTAAAAATAAAAAACATCAAATGTATGTGTGATGTGAATTATGAAAGATATTGCAAATCCAAAGTAAACAAGTTTTTGGAAAAGAAAAGAAGGGCATATGTGAGGCACAGGGATTTTACAAGGTGGGAGTCAGAAGAGGAAGGAAGAATAGTAAAACAAGAAACAGAAAGATAATCTACTTGGGATTGAATGCTAAGATTCAAAAGATGCAACAATGACAGAAATTATTAGGATTTTGCTACTGTAACATATAAGAGGGCTTGTAGAAACAAACATAGGAATGACAACAGTGGGTAATGTTGCAATCTTGTAACAAAACAGGACACTAGACTATACAAAACTTTCAACAGGAAAATATCATAATGTCAACATAAACACAGACCCTAATGATGGATGGCATCCAAATTAAAACAGGAACCTGTAGAGGTGTACACCTGGCTCCATTAATCCAGATCAGATAAGGCCAAAGCCAAATGAAGGTGAAAAAAATCAAGTCTTTCAGTTCCCAAGGTAAATGAGATGAAATGAATAACAGATTCAATCTAGTAAGACAGTCAGCCTGGACAGAGACTGTTGAGGTAGAGGTCGGCCTAGGAAAGGTTGGAGGGAGGGGGTAAAGGAGATTTTGTGTGAGAGGGGCATGAACTTTCAGCAAGCATGCATGAGCGTGTTAGATATGAGTGAATGGAGACGAATGGTTTTTAGAACTTGACATGCTGTTGGAGTGTGAGCAGGGTAATATTTGTGAAGGGATTCAAGGAAACCAGCAGGCCAGACTTGATTCCTGGAGATAGAAAGTACTTGCATTCTGAAGGAGGGATGCTAATGTTGCAGATTTATAACTGTAGTGTAAGCAAGCCTCTGGCAAGACGGTGATGGAGTGAATGATGGTGAAAGTTTTTCTTTTTCGGCCTACCGTACCTTGGTGGGAAGCGGCCGATTTATTAATAAAAAAAAAATTCAATGACTAGCATAAAAGGCTAATGAATGATTATACCTGGCTATGTATGGATTAGTTTGGATAGGGAAACAATTAAAAAGTATTCAAATAGGACACTTACTATATGTAAAAAATCAAATGATAATTGAAAACAAATGAAAACATAAATATTAACAATGAGTCAAAGTATAATAAATGGTTTGACAGTTTTATTTTAATTTCTGTATATGGATAACTTTTACAGAATAAACTAAGAAATGAGAGATGAAATCTCTTAAAAAAAAAAAACGGTGTTTCACAAAGATGGCTCATGACTCAGTGATAGCACCTTCAGATCACAAATGAAAGTCCTGGGTTCAATACTGGGTCATGTGAGATATTTTGCATATTTCCTTGCATGTGTGGCCCCTGTTCACCTAGTAGTAACTTGGTATCTATGTGTTATTTGACTGTTGTGGGTGGCATTCTGAGAAGTGACAGTATAATTTACATAGGGCTGAGCTCAGCCTGTAAATTAAAGTGAACAAAGTAGTGCAGGAATGATAGAGATATCTAAGAGTAAAAGGAAACCAGATAACCAAACAACTGTGCTGTTGAAATACAAGTCCAGAGGAAGGAACTGTATGGTATATGAAATATTAATCTTGTTTTGTAATTTCTAAGATTTTGTTAAATTTTAAAATTAAGTAAGCTATATCAACATTATGGTCTTCCCTCTACAATGGTACTTTGATACTAGTAAAAAGCTTTTGATTTAAGGAATAGAATCCATCCTCTCATTTCTAGAATTGAAGCTGATTGCAAAACTGAATATATCCTTCCTTTCCTTGGACCAAACCTGACTGCTTCCCATTCCCAAAGGTGCTGTATAACCCCTACGAGTTTAGTGCTGCTCCTGTGAAGTAATAATTATATCATGGTTTATAAATTAAAATTAAGCTTAAAGGAACAGATTAAATTTACATTATTCAAAATGTAAGCAAATACTGGACAGTTAAGGAATAAGCACAGTAACTTGACCCATCTCTTCAGTGTATGACACAAAAGATTCAAAAAGAAAAAGGTGTACTGATGTGTTTAAGTATGAATTAGTAACACCTCTTGTAAAGGACTGAGAAAATGCTCTTTACAAATTGACTGTACTATATGCAAAAAACATGAACATGTGATACAAGATGCACAACAACCACGAGGGGAGTTGAATGATAGCTCTAGGTCTTTTGTGTTTCACTCAACACATCAGGAGCTTGAAATAGGTTTATATGTAAAAATTTGCACAGAGGTAACATACAGCAATGCTATATTTAATATACAGTAAAAATTTGAACCTCTGTGGTTTACAGATGGATTAAAATACAATGAAACCTCGGTTTTGTATGCCCTAGTTTGTATGTAAAACAATAATTATTCTCTATAAAATTAATTTTTTGTTAATATTTCCCGTAAGAAATGATGCAAATCCAATTAATCCATTCCAGACACCCAAAAATATTAACAAAAAATACATTTTACAGAACATAACCATAGTTTTACATACAAACTAGGGCATTCGAAAACCGAGGTTCCACTGTACTGACTTCAGCCTTGTGAATAAATATAGACTAATGTTCAAATACAACATTAACAAACTTTGATTATGCCCACAGAAACATGTAGGAAAACTATAATGACTTAAATTTCTTAAAAGTATAATTTTTTTTTTTGTCAAATGCAAGTGTTACACACAGCTCAATCATCACCACAATTTTCTTTTAAATTATGAACATGTACAATAAATTAAATGCCAGTGTAGTGCCCACTGCTGGACAGACTAGTTTAAAAACTTTCCTATTAATCCACAAATCCTCTATGGCACATTATTCAATATTTAAATTTGCATACCAAATAAAGTACATATATCAAAACATTGTGTGCTAAACCCTTTTCTTTACATAGCTTAATTTTGATCAGGCAAACAGCATGGATGACACCTAGCATTGTTTACACAGTAAACAAGTTAATAACTTCATGCATGTGCTCACACATGTGAGCAAACACACACATGCATGCATGCATACACACACACACACACACAAACAGTGGAAGCAAACTCCATACAGGGGTTAAAATAACATGGCTAAGGCTCAATTATGACAGTCAGTCGAGAGTTAAGAGGCTGGACTAAGAACTCTAGCTCACCTCCCAACAAACTTGAACAGTTACAATACAGCACTTACAATTACAGCAGATAGTTACACACACATGCAGTATGACTGCCTCTTATTTGTTGTTACTAGAGTAGAGCTATGCTCATGGCATATCATCTTTAAATTTAATATGCTGATTGTCAGAGTCAACAACTTATCATATTTTTATCCACTCTTCCTTGCAGAAGTCTGGTCTTACTGATATGGCACTGCAGCCTTGCATTTTCAGTGTGTGGGTGTGTGTGTACTCACGTAATTCACCTAATTGTGGTTGCAGGGGTCGAGACTCAGCTCCTGGCCCTGCCTCTTCACTGAATGCTACTAGGTCCTCTCTCTCCCTGCTCCATGAGCTTTATCATACCTCGTCTTAAAGCTATGTATGGTTCCTGCCTCCACTACATCACTTGCTAGAGTATTCCACTTCCTGACTACTTTATGACTGAAGAAATACTTCCTAACATCCCTTTGACTCATCAGAGTCTTCAGCTGCCAAGTGTGACCCCTCGTTTCTGTGTCCCATCTCTGGAATATCCTGTCTCTGTCCACCTTGTCTATTCCATGCAGTATTTTGTATGTCTTTATCATGTCTCCTCTAACCCTCCTGTCCTCCAGTGTTGTCAGGCTGATTTCCCTTGACCTTTCTTCGTAGGACATTTTCCTTAGCTCTGAAGCTAACCTTGCCGCAAACCTTTGCACTTTCTCTAATTTCTTGACGTGCTTGACCTGGTGTGGATTCCAAACTGGTGCTGCATACTCCAGTATGGGCCTGACGTAAATGGTATACAGAATCTTGAACGATTCCTTACTGAGGTATCGGAATGCTATCCGTAGGTTTGCCAGATGTGTGTGGTGTGGTGTGTGTGTGTGTGTGTGTGTGTGTGTGTGTGTGTGTGTGTGTGTGTGTGTGTGTGTGTGTGTGTGTGTGTGTGTGTGTGTGTGTGTGTGTGTGTGTGTGTAGTGTTTGTGGTATGTGTGTGTGTAGTGTGTGTGGTGTGTGTGGTGTGTGTGGTGTGTGTGGTGTGTGTGGTGTGTGTGGGGTGTGTGTGGTGTGTGTGGTGTGTGTGTGGTGTGTGTGTGTGTGTGTACTTACCTAGTTGAGGTTGCGGGGGTCGAGTCCGAGCTCCTGGCCCCGCCTCTTCACTGATCGCTACTAGGTCACTCTCCCTGAGCCGTGAGCTTTATCATACCTCTGCTTAAAGCTATGTATGGATCCTGCCTCCACTACATCGCTTCCCAAACTATTCCACTTACTGACTACTCTGTGGCTGAAGAAATACTTCCTAACATCCCTGTGATTCATCTGTGTCTTCAGCTTCCAACTGTGTCCCCTTGTTACTGTGTCCAATCTCTGGAACATCCTGTCTTTGTCCACCTTGTCAATTCCTCTCAGTATTTTGTATGTCGTTATCATGTCCCCCCTATCTCTCCTGTGTGTGTGTGTGTGTGTGTGTGTGTGTGTGTGTACTCACCTAGTTGAGGTTGCAGGGGTCGAATCCTAGCTCCTGGCCCCGCCTCTTCACTAGTCGCTACTAGGTAGCGTGTGTGTGGTGTGTGCGTGGGTGTGGTGTGTGTGAGAGAGGGAGAGAGAGAGAGAGGGGGAGGGGAGAAAGAGAGAGAGGGGAGGGGAGAAAGAGAGAGAGGGGGGAAGAGAGAGAGAGGGGATGAGAGGAGAAAGAGGAGAGGGGGGAAGAGAGAGAGGGGGAAGAGAGAGGGGGAAGAGAGGGGGAGGGGGAAGAGAGAGGGGGGAAGAGAGAGGGGGGAAGAGTGAGGGGGAAGAGTGAGGGGGGAAGAGAGAGGGGGAAGAGAGAGGGGTGAAGAGAGAGGGGGGAAGAGAGAGATGGGAAGAGAGAGGGGGAAAGAGAGAGGGGGAAAGAGAGAGGGGGGAAGAGAGAGGGGGGAAGAGAGAGGGGGGGAAGAAAGAGGGGGGAAGAGAGAAGGGGAAGAGAGAGGGAGGGAAGAGAGAGGGAGGGAAGAGAGAGGGAGGGAAGAGAGAGGGAGGGAGGAAGAGAGAGGGGGGAAGAGAGAGGGGAGAAGAGAGAGGGGGGAAGAGAGAGAGGGGGGGAGAAAGAGAGAGAGGGGGAGAAAGAGAGAGGGGGAGGGGAGAAAGAGGAGAGAGGGGAAGAGAGAGGAGGGAAGAGAGAGGGGGGAAGAGAGAGGAGGGAAGAGAGAGGGGGGAAGAGAGAGAGAGGGGATGAGAGAGGGGGGAAGAGAGAGGGGGGAAGAGAGAGGGGGGAAGAGAGGGGGAAGAGAGAGGGGAAAGAGAGAGGGGGAAGAGAAGGGGAAGAGAGAAGGGGAAGAGAGGGGGGAAGAGAGGGGGGAAGAGAGAGAGGGGGGGAGAAAGAGAGAGAGGGGGAGAAAGAGAGAGGGGAAGGGGAGAAAGAGGAGAGAGGGAAGAGAGAGGAGCGAGCGAGGGGGGAAGAGAGAGGAGGGAAGAGAGGGGGGGGAAGAGAGAGGGGAGGAAGAGAGAGGGGAGGAAGAGAGAGGGGGGAAGAGAGAGGAGGAAGAAGAGAGAGGGGGAAGAGAGAGGGAGGAAGAGAGGGGGGAAGAGAGAGGGGGGAAAAAGAAGGGGGGAAGAGAGAGGGAGGGAAGAGAGAGGGAGGGAAGAGAGAGGGAGGGAAGAGAGAGGGAGGGAAGAGAGAGGGAGGGAAGAGAGAGGGAGGGAAGAGAGAGGGAGGGAAGAGAGATGGGGGAAGAGAGATGGGGGAAAAGAGATGGGGGAAAAGAGAGAGAGAGAGAGAGAGAGAGAGAGAGTGAGAGAGAGGGAGAGTAGGAGGGAGAGAGAGTGAGAGAGAGGGAGGGTAGGAGGGAGAGAGAGTGAGAGAGAGAGAGAGAGAGAGAGAGAGAGAGAGAGAGAGAGAGAGAGAGAGAGAGAGAGAGAGAGAGAGAGAGAGAAAAAATCGAATCTTGCAAACAAGGCAGCCAGGAAGCTTACAGCACTTCGCCGTATCTCGTATCTGCTTGACAGTAGGGGTTGCAAGATCCTGTACGAGGCACAAGTACGCTCACACCTTGAGTATGCTCCACTTTCTTGGTTTGCCTGCCCCCCCTCTCATCTGCGACTGCTTGACAGAGTAGAGAACAGAGCAAGACGTCTCATCTCTCGCCTGGACCCATCCTGGATAGATCTGTCATTTCAGCAGAGCCTTCAACATAGGAGGGATGTGGGTGGCCTTACTATTATGTACAAGGCCAATATTGTCAAAGTACCACACTTGGATCCACTTCGAGGACAGTGTGAAACAAGCTTTTATGCCACAAGATGGGCAGAAAGCAGCAACTTCACTCTGGCTGTACACTTCTCCAGAACATCACTCCATCTGAGATCATATATACCCAGGATGACTCGAGTATGGAACACATTCGTACAACATAATGATGTCAACGAGATAAAGTCAGTTGATCAAATGAAAATGCTGGCCCACAGATGGCTCCAACTTCATCCTGTTCCCTACTTGTATGTCTCATAACAATAAAAATGCTTTCAAATGAGCTGATGTAGGTAACAGCTCTTAGCTTGCCAATAAAGTTAGGAATCCTTAACTTGTAAATAGCTTGTCAATAAAGCTAGGGATCCTTAACCTTGTCAAACCTTGTGTACTAAATGACTTTGTAAAACCATTAGTTTACCTGTATGTTTATAAAATAGCAATACTATATACCAAATTTTAACACTCTTGTCATATAAGCTGCATCTCCAAATATCATCAAAATCTTTATCATTGCTTGAATTTTCCCTCCTGATTTTACTAAATGTGATACACAATTTTCCCTTTTTGCCATACACAGCTGAACATTTTCCTAATCATTATGCTGACAACTACTCAAGTTTTCTCTCACAATTTCACCATTTCTCTCACTTATATTTTATTTTACCCCTTGGCGTAGCTCCCTGTAAGCTGCCGATGATATCGTCGCATGTTGTGAATATGTAGCAAATAAAGGATGCGAGGGCTTGGTACTATAAACTGTAGTGGAGTATTTTGTTGGAGATCTGTACACTGCTTCATGCCCAAAAATGTTGGTGTGTGTGTGTCTACTGACTGGTGAGACAGCTGTTGAAGGCATTTTAGTGGGACTTATTTTTTGAAGTGATGCCTGTAAATAAGAAAATATTAAATTTATTAAAATTTAAGACACTCATTCATTGATATTATAGGCAAGTCTGTTAGTAATGCTCATTTTTTTTTTACTATCAATGACAAATTTGATTTTTGTTTGGATAAATAATATAATGCATATTATACAGAAGTATAGGTTAGGTAAGATTCATCATAACACAGTACAAGTGTTTCCTGATGTAGGTCTTAGTCATATGATGACCCACCATTGGAGCTTTTGGTCATCTGACTAAGGCCTTCCACTTCCACTGGCTTAACAGTCCACCATTTTAAAAATTAAGGTTATAATAATAGCCATTAGTTATACAGACATCATAAATATGCATGTACATATGTAAGCTTTTATCAGAGTTTTTGCCTGACAGTTTTACGAAGCACCAGTGCAACTTTTGTATGGAAGACATTGTTCCTTGCTACACTGCCAAAGACAAAGAATGACTAAAATATTGTAATTTACTATAAATTAATGACTGCCCTGAAAATCAATCGACTTAAATCTGAAAAAAAAACATTGAGAACCTTATTAAATGTAAGTTTCAAGGCATGGACATGTCTTCTAACCCCAAAATCTTGAGTGCCAGTAAGCAGGTGTGGCAAGGTATTGACTTCTATCCTCCATAAACTAGTCTTATCAGTGCCTAGGAGACTTCAAAGTGCATCAAGAAGCAAGGTAATCCTACAAAATAATAGCCTAGGTAGGAAACCCACATATATTTTATTTTATTTCTAAGACAGTAGGTTATGGTGAGAGGTCTCATTTTCTTTCGTGAAGTGTTTATGCATGGGCATATTTATGATGCCTACCGTGAAAATAAATATACTCTATATATAAACTGAACATATACATATACCTGTATAACTTTAATAAAAAAATTAATACTGTGTTATAAAACACAAAATAATTCAGTCAACATGCAATATAATAAATAATAAAACTTACCTTTTAATAAGTGGTTTTATATATTGATAAATTAATACTGTACCATAATTTTTCCCATACGACAAGCTAATCAAAATTTCCATGCACTTTTAAGTAATGTATCCATTATCTTCTACGACAACCATACTCGTGCACAAGTGCACATCCTATCTGATGGAAAGGAATATGATGTAAAACAAAATGGTTGTATAAATCTGAAGTAGAAGTTGGGAGGGGCAGGGAGGTCATTCCAGGAATGGTTGGAGGCTTTGATGGATATGCTGCTGGAAAGTGAACAGGTAACATTTATGAAGGGATTCATGGGAACTGGTTAGCTGGACTTAAGTCCTGGAGGTGGGAAGGTTAGTGCCTGCACTCTGATAGAGGGGAAGGGATGTTTCAGTCAGAAGGTAATCCTAGATGTGATGTCAACAAACTTCTATCAAGACAGTACTTGTATGAATGATTGTGAATGTATTTCCTCTTTTGTGGTCACTCTTACTTTGGTGGAGATGGCTACTGAGTAAAAAAAAATGTTAATAATAAAGATATGAGGATGCATGAGATAATTGCAATATTTGGAATGGGATGTTTCAGAGTGCATGCATAAAAAATCAAATGATACTGAACCCTAGTTTTGATTTCTATGTTTACACACAGACTCAACAAATACATACAATACAGAAATCTGTTCAAACTAGCACCAAAATATTGGGAAATTAGCACATAATAGGACTGCCTCTAACATGTAAATTTTTGAGAAACTGACATGTCAACCATTTTTACTTAGCATATCTGATCATTTATTTTTGCTTACATAAAGCATTACTGTATTTCTCTAAAAAACAAGTAGGTATATGTATTCCTTTTCTTTTTTGAGAAACCAGCATGGCCTCATGCTTGAGCATGCCAGTTTTTCAAAGTGTACTGCAAACTGTTAAGTATTACCTGAGAACAATTTATTAAGTATTTATTTTATTATACTACAGGTCGGCCATCACAAATCTGGCAATCAGTCATCCGGTTCCATCAGTTATCCGGCACTAATTTCGGCTAGGGTAATTTCAAATTTCCAGGGTCGCCACACCAACCTGCTACTACTGTTTGGTGGTGCTACTTGCTGCATAAGTCACTCCAATTTCTTTTTCTCCATTTATTGTTATAACCTGCTTACTTTTAGCCCTAGCCATGTTTCCAACAAATAAAAGAAATGCTTCTTGTTTTGTAAAGCACATACACAGTACAAAGATAAGGTGACTTTGAAGACACTGTCAGTTGCCATGAGCTCAGTCTCGTGATGCAGGGGAATATACTTTATTATTATGCTAACATCAACACTACGGCTTATTTACCTATCGCAATTCATCTAATATGACATAATAAATAATTTTTTTTTCCAACAAGTCAGCCGTCTCCCACTGAGGCAGGGTGACCCAAAAAGAAAGAAAATTCCCCAAAAGAAAATACTTTCATCATCATTCAACATCTTCACCTCACTCACACATAATCACTGTCTTTGGAGAGGCACCCAGATACAACACTTTAGAAGCATATATAACATACCTCTCCAAACTTCCCTGCTCACACTCCAACAGCTCGTCAGTTCCTAAAAACCATCTGTCTCCATTCACTCCTATCTAACACGCTCACACATACTTGCTGAAAGTTCAAGTGCCTCGCCCACAAAACCTCCTTTACCCCCTCCCTCCAACCTTTTCGAGGACGATCCCTACCCCATCTTCCTTCCTCTACAAATTTATATGCTCTCCAAGTCATTCTACTTTGATCCATTCTCTCTAAATGACCAAACCACCTCAACAACCCCTCTTCATCCCTCTGACTAATACTTTTAGTAACTCCACACCTCCTAATTTCCACACTCCAAATTCCCTGCATAATATTTACACATTGTCCTTAGACGGGACATCTCCACTGCCTCCAGCCGCCTCCTCGCTGCAGCATTTGCAACCCAAGGTTCACACCCATATAACATGAATAATGTTTTTTGTCTCCACAGATGCCTCAACGCACCACTCGCCTTTTTCCTTCATTAATTCAATGGTTAACCTCATCCTTCATAAACCCATCCACTGACAAGTCAACTCCCAAATATCTGAAAACATTTACTACTGCCATACTCCTTCTCAATATTTCATGTGATATCCAATTTTTCTTTATCTAAATCATTTGATACCCTCATCACCTTTCACCTTACTCTTGTCTATGTTCACTTTCAACTTTCTACCTTTACACGCCCTCCCAAACTCGTCCACTAACCTTTGCAACTTTTCTTTAGAATCTCCCATAAGCATAGTATCATCAGCAAAAAGTAACTGTGTCAACTCTCATTTTGTATTTGATTCCCCATAATTTAATCCCACCGCTCTCCCCAACATCCCAGCATTTACTTCTTTTACGACCTCATCTATAAATATATTAAACAACCATGGTGGCATTACACATCCCTGTCTAAGACCTGCTTTTACCAGGAAGTAATCTCCCTCTCTCCTACACCCTAACCAGAGCCTCACTATCCTCACAAAAACTCTTTACAGGATTTAGTGACTTACTACCTATTCCATACACTTGCAACATCTGATACATTGCTCCCCTATCCACTCTATCATATGCCTTTTCTAAATCCATAAATGCAATGAAAACTTCCCTATTTTTATCTAAATACTGTTCACATACATGCTTCAATGTAAACACTTGATCTACACATCCCCTACCCACTCTAAAGCCTCCTTGCTCATCTGCAATCCTACTCTCTGTCTTACCTCTAATTCTTTCAAATATAACTCTACTGTATACTTTTCTCATTAAACTTATTCCCCTATAATTTTTACAATCTCTCTTGTCCCCCTTCCCTTTATATAAAGGAACTATACATGCTCTCGGCCAATCCCTAGGTACCTTCCCCTCTTTCATACATTTTTTTTTTTTTCAACAAGTCAGCCGTCTCCCACCGAGGCAGGGTGACCCAAAAAACAAAGAAAATCCCCAAAAAGAAAATACTTTCATCATCATTCAACACTTTCACCACACTCACACATTATCACTGTTCTTGCAGAGGTGCTCAGAATACAACAGTTTAGAAGCATATACATATAAAGATACACAACATATCCCTCCAAACTGCCAATATCCCAAACCCCTCCTTTAAAGTGCAGGCATTGTACTTCCCATTTCCAGGACTCAAGTCCGACTACATGAAAATAACCGGTTTCCCTGAATCCCTTCACTAAATATTACCCTGCGGAAAAAGGGTTACTAGCTCATTGTTCCCGGCATTTTAGTTGACTTTTACAACACGCATGGCTTACAAAGGAAAGATTCTTATTCTTTTTCCCCATGGATATGAAAGGAAAAGCAATAAGAACAAGAACTATTACGATATTATCAAAGAAAACTCAGATGAGTGTGTATACAATAAACATGTACATGTATGTTTGGGTATACACAAATACAGATACATAGATTATCAAACATAGCAGCATGTATAGAGAACCTAGGATAACCCAAAAAAGCTAGACAAAGTGATTTATTTCTATTGCGGGCCTTAAAGACCATCGTGTAGTTGATGGGCTTTAACGCATAATAAACCAGCTAGCCATTTTGTATAACAAACCAGAAACAAGAACAGATCTTGCAAGAACTTTTGCAAGATCTGTTCTTGCAAGAGTTGCACTGTAGCGAAGGTTCAGTGCAACGCTTGTATAAACCTTGCTGAATTTAAACAGCACTACAGAAGAAATACTAACAAAATAGCTATGAGTTTGGTAGACTGAAACAATGGAATAGGCCAAAAATAGGGCATAAATTGGGTAATCCGGCAGTCACTAATCCGGTACCCTACAGGTCCCGATGATGCTGGATTTGTGATGGCCAACCTGTATATCTTTTTTTCAAAATGGCCCCATGAGATTCTAAGAAATAATTTTTTGCTCTAAAAGCATACAGTACAGTACTTAAACTGTAAAGCATTATATTAATTCACGTGAATGCATACAATAAGCAGAAAAGTGTGAAACATGCAAGGTCTACTTTCAAGCACAGTACACGAGAGATTGTGTGTGTGATACTATGAGTAGTTGCTCAGTCTTGCAGTCTACCTGTGTGCAACTTAAAACTCACACTACAAATACGAACACACACGAATGTCAAGACAGGACAAGATTACTCTTAGTAAAAACATTTTTCTTATGTGGAAACATTAACACAAACAAAATATGATGCACATGTACAGTACTTAATGAAATCTTAGATACAGTGTTCAAACACATTTTATTACTTACGATTTCATTTTTTATACCTTGCAATGTGTAAAGGTTTTGTTTGGTTGCAAATATAAGAGAGAGAAAGAGTTTTCAATCCAAATCCAAGATGACAGCAAAGCTAGCACCGAAGTAGACTTCACCAGACTGCTTAATGAAGAGTCATATCTTAAATAAGAGGAATTTTGTGATATAACAAAGTATATGGCAGTGCAGATGAGATGATGAAAGAAGCAACGGTGACTAAGAAAAGAGATATTGTAGTTAAACATGGACATTAAAACTAAAGAAGGAAGATAACTGAGCTGTGCTAAAGGCAAATTTGGAGTGTGCATAGTGTTTAGAATAGTATACTGCATACAGAAATGTCCTCAATATGTTGTGAGATATACTCATAAATCAGTGGCTGAATATCAGTGCATAAGTGCAATAATACGACAACCTTCCCTTTTCCCACCAAGGTTAATGTTACAGTTGAAATTTCTGAACTAAGCTAAAAATTTGTTTCAATAACTGGACTCTCCAAATTCTTTTGATACCCTGTGCAAAGCTGCAATAATTCTAGTTTATATGTACAAGAAAGCAGCAATATTTAGTCTGCAAACACTTAGAAAAAAAATACTTGAGTGCAGTATTGTATAATCATAAGTATAGAATTGGCAAAAAAAGTGATCTGTGAGGTTAATCTTTTAGAATTACAATTAAGCAACCTCAAATTATGTTTGATGAGTTGAGCTATGCTCACAGTATCCCCTAATTTTTATTTAATTTGATATCAGTGTTTTAAGCTTCAAAGGTTTTTGGCATATTCTACCTCTTTTTTTTTTTTTTTTTTTTTTTTTTGTTGAAAAAATCTAGAACTAATTACAGTACTTATTTTTAGTTATAAAAATAAAGATATGCTTTTGAGACCTTCTCTTTAAAATATTTAATAACAAACTAAATGCTAAAGTTTTCAGATGTTGTGGAGGGCACCTTGATGTCAGGTAAGGGGCTCTTGATCCAAACAAGTGGTTTCCCTTATGTTCCATGGATCGAGCTTGAATGCTTAGCATTCCCCAGGCACTACATGACCCCTGTGGGTTGAACACTTCCCAATGTTAAATGAATTCCAGTTATTGCAGTACATACAATACTTCCTCCTTCTGGATCTCATTCCAGTATACGAACACTTTGTAAAACAATATTTTAGTATCCATTTGGTATTATTATTTTCTCCAGTATGACCTATTATTTCTTTCTTAATGGTTTTAAAAAATCTTTATTCATCAAAATTTTATCATCAAAATTATAATCAGTTTTATAATCAGAATTTTTGAGCTTACCATGTCTTACAATTTTTTCCTATCAATCCACAAAGAAATTTTAGTGTTTTAAGTCTTTCTTCATCACTACTGTTATCTCTGTTCTGAGTGTCATATCCTGTGAACTTTTTCCACATTACATTTTTCAGGTGAAGCCACCCACTTCTATTACATATTAAAATTGTTGTCTAACATACAATTAGAACAGCATTTTAAGTATTTCCCCATCCACATATCTGAAACCTTTTAGGAGTTTACCAGCATAGTATACGAGTTTCTCAATATTTCATTTGTAAAATTTTATAAACTTGAGTGACAATCTTTTATTTATTATTACAGAAAAAATACTTAGAGATCCCTCTATCTGTCCAGTGATTTCAATGTTCACACAATCAATATTAATATTTTCATGTGCTCTGTTATCACCTTATTCTATTTACATTATATGTCCCTTATATGTATCAAATTACATCATCCATCCATCACTTCATTAGCTTGATTTTTTTTTTTTTTTAGAAAGTTTGGTCATTTCCCACTGAGGCAGGATGACCCAAAAAGAAAGAAAAAACTTTCATCATCATTCAACATTTTAACCATCACTCATACATAATCACTGACTTTATAGAGGTGCTCAGATATGACAATTTTGATGTCCCTCCAAACTGCCAATATCCCAAACTCCTCCTTTAATGTGCAGGCATTGTAATTCCCATTTCCAGGACTCAAGTCTGGCTAACCGGAAGCCTTGTATATATTGTGTATTAATCAAGGAAAGAATATGAAAAGACATATCATATGAGTATTGTGTGGCTATATGCATCTTACATCAGCACTCCAGCCATATTCTGAAGGCTACACTGACAGATTTTCATTTAATATTTTATCCAAAGCTTTCTCTTCAATTATAGAACTGCATCAATTTAGTGCTGTTCATCAGCAAAAATATTATGCATAGATTATATACAAATGGAACAACGAAAAAAGACTTTACTGACTAAATTTGTAGGCAGGAAAATAAATTTTTCTTAGGTCCCAAGAGCCAATAAGATATTTTGCAAGTTAGCTCCAAAAATTGCATTTTAATTATAGATTTCCCATATATACAGTAGTTAATTTTTTTAGATAAATGTGAGAGCTACATACTTTGTAAAGGATGTAAACTTTTCCACTAAATCTACTTTGAATATGATAGCAGCATCAGTGCACCATGACATACTCACTTGTTTGTTATAACTAGTAATAACCTTGGTGGGTGAACCCTCATTTGCAGCAGGGAAGGTGAGGGATACAGACCTAGTGAAAGGCCCACGCTTCTCACCTGACCCACCTCCCCCACCAACTGTCACTGTCACTCCTCCTGATCTTGCTACAGGCACTACCCCACCCATGGCATTAACTCCTTCAAGACTCCGATGCTTTTGCGATACATCTGAAATAAAAATGCAAACTTTCACATGCAGTAAATCTATGATACAGTGGCTAACTGTATAATAAAATAAACTCATACACAAACAACCCGAACATAAGAGAAAGTAACTTATGAGAGCATTTTAATTGGACTTGGAACATTAATGAGTCACACACCAGTCCATGTGCAGGTTATGTGCCTGTTGTTCCAGTCATGGTATTGTGCCTTTTTATTCAAAATAAACTCATCCTTATCATCAATAAGCACATACAATAATTAGCTATATAATCACACACCTGTAGGATGCTGACTGTAGGTTCTTTCACGTCTTTTCTCTGGTGTTAACTCTGCAGGCTTCGAGATTACAGGAGATATAGACTTGTGACGACCATTGCTGGCTGGACTAGAGCTACATGATGATTTAGCTGATGATTTGGCTGAAGATTTATCACTATCTTTTGAGGACTGGCGAGCACATTCTTCAAAGTTACCCACGGAGTGTCTATCTAGCTTGCGTGCAACAACTTTTACTTTAATGGGCTGATTTGTTTGAAAGGTCTGTGTACCTCTTATTGGGGTGAGGTGATTTGTATTTTGAGAATTTGAAGTATTATTTTGGTTATTATACTTAGATTGTGAGCTGCTGTGATCTTTTGAGTTGTGAGCAACATTTGCCTGACTGGTATTGCTTCTTGAACTGTAGACACCATTAGCCCGCTCACTACTCGATGAATTCTTTAAACGAGTTTTTCTAGAGGCAATTAATTCATACAATTTGTTTCGGTAGATATCAACACTAAGCTGCACATCATCACGAATACAAGGCACCACTGCATGCTCCAGGCAAGGCTCATTAGCAACATTGTGAAATCTGTTAATAGAAACAATACATGTAAAGAAGGTAAATAATCTTGTGTGAAAAAATATACAGGCATGTCTTATCAACTTTCTGCTTTCCAAATCAACATATAGTTCTGCCAGTGAAAACCACATTGCATAAAAAATATGTACAAGTAAAAAACAGCAAAAAGATTTCAGGTACGTCTTGCTACTTCTACTAACACTTAGGTCACACTACACATGCATATACACACATATGTATATGTATACACACACACACACCTGGGTTTTCTTCTATTTTCTTAATAGGTCTTGTTCTTCTTTATTTCTGCTTCTTTCCATGGGGAAGTGGAAAAGAATTCTTCCACCATAAGCCATGCCTGTCATGAGGTGACTAAAATGCCAGGAGCAAGGGGTCAGCAACCCTTTCTCCTGTATAAATTACTAAATTTTAAGAGAAACTTCTGATTTTTTTTTCAGGGCACCCTGCCTCAGTGGGATACAGCTGGTGTGTTGAAAAAATATAATAAAGAGAAATGCAACAATGCACTTAAAAAAAATTATTTGTTCTATTATGATGTATACATAATTTGCTTTATCCCCTATAGTTGGGAGAGGAAATAGTAAGCAATAGAGGTGATATCAGTTTTAAAGTTAACCCTTTGAGGGTCGACAGGCCCTCTCCAAGACTCGTTCTCAGGGTCGGCCAAATTTAAAAAAAAAAAAAAAAAAAAAATTCTTATGAAAGATAGAGAATCTTTTCCCGATCATAATGACACCAACAATATGAAATTTGATGGAAAACTTACGGAATTATGCTCTCGCGAAGTTAGCGGTCTCGGCGATGTTTACGGATCGGCAATTTTGCCCACTTTGAGCCCCATTTTCGGCCATTTCCACTGTACTAGTCGACAAAAAACATGAATATGTCGCTAGAACTCCATTTTTTTCTATTGAAAGTGCAAGAAACCATCCATTTACCAATTTCAACTATCCAGTACAGTGGTCAGAATTTAGCAATTTTGCCAATTTCACACAAATTTCAAAAGATGCCAATTTCTGAATAGGGTCCAGAACAAACAAGAAATACATTCCTGGCACTAAAATGACATTTCCTCTGTTCATTAGTCATGTCTCAAGGCCCCTCTTACATTCTTTTGCTTTCCACTTTGAATTTTTATTCTCACAAAAAATAGAAGATTTACTGTTATGCAGACTACTGCAGTAGTGTAAAAAATGGTATGAATCATATTGGCGCACTTGCAAAAGAATATTAGACTCACCAGTTGACGTGTATTGGACGCTTGGCATGATTTGTTTACTTTTGAACTTTGGTAAAAATCGAACATTTCTGCTACTTTGAGCTCAATTTCAAGGTACTTTTCATTGTAAAACCAGTCAAAATCATCTCAATTTCTATGATATGCCTTCCATTCTATAAAATGAGACCAAGAAAACTAGAATACAACAATAAATACCATACGAAAATACAGTGCAAAGTCGCTGTTTTATTCCAAAAAAATGGTCAAAGTTTTTTTTTTTTCATTATGCACTGTGTGCTGCAGGATTTTTTTTATACCATGCACACTGACCACATAGACCCATTCTTTCATATGGAGGCCAACCAGCTTTCTCCCACTAGATTTGAGGGCGCTAGAATTTAGGCATACTAGTACGTCAAAAACCCTGGGTCGTAAGCCGTACTAGTACGTCCGAAACCCTCAAAGGGTTAAGAGATACATGTACTTACATATAATATTAAAACTTTTACAGTACCTTGCAACATAAGGGTGCTTCAGAGCTTGCTCTGCTGTTAGTCTTTTATCAGGACTAAATACCAGCAACTTTTCAATCAAATCTATGGCATCGTTGGGTGCACCTGCCAGTACATCTTTGAGTGGCTTGGGGGTTCGACCTCCATGGGGTTTACTGAGCAGTGTAGAGGCGTACTGGGATGAAACAAGATGGAGATCTGTGGAAAACGAATGAAGCTTAGTATAATAATTCCTCATGGGAGGTTCCTTGATGCTACCGAGGGGCTCCTGATCAAAGGAACCAAACCTGACCTCCCCTTCCTTGAATCAATCCAGATTGCTTTCCATTTCTCCAGGCAGTGTGTGATCCCTATGAGTTTTTCACTGCACCATGAATGTTATAATAGATAATTAGCAAGATAACTTAAGTTGTCAAATTCTCAAAGCACACTCAACAGGTTATCAGATTTAAACATAATTATCACCTCTTTGGTTCATATAATTCAAATTTTATCTACAGATACAATAGGCTTTAAGTCTTTCTAGAATCCAATTTGCAACAGAAAAACTAAATTGTTCGTAAAAGTTTTCTCTGCTAACCAGTTAGACCAATCATAAATAAAGTCATAAGTTTTCTGTGTTACCCAACTAAGACATTCTACTGGGCAAACTACTAGCCAATGTTCTTCCTGATGCCTTTGACTCAATCAAAAAGCTGTTGGCTTCTATTCTCAACAACTACTGATATTTTTATTTTTTTCTACTAGTATTAGCAGCTGGACAATTTTGCCCTATAAAATTTTATTTAAAACCTACGAAAATTCGCATAAAACGTGGATATCAATATTCGTTAAAAATGATGGAAAAAGAAAACCTCTGTGGCAACATTAATTAAAAATAATTTTATGTAACAACAATTACCTTCTCTGGACGGAGGAGATATAATTGACATAATTCTCTCAATTTGGTCAAGTGTCGAGGAACCAGGAAACATTGGTTTACCAAGCAGCATTTCTCCAAGAATGCATCCAAGGCTCCACATGTCCACTCCTAAAGTATATCTGCCAATGAGAAATTTAATTAAAAACAGAAATGTTCAATTTTATTGCTTTCATAAATAATATACAGTAATATTATTAATAATAACATTTATTTCTTTACGCCGTACAAATAATGTAGTTAAAATGAAATAATGCAATAGTAAGCACAAAGAAAGCAGGACTGTTATGCAATTAACTACAATCATAAGTACGATAAGAAAGGTAGCTAATAACAAAAGGCCAATTACAAAAGAATTATATATTATTTAAACTGATTAAATGATCTTCAGTTTTGTAGAGTGATTATTCTGAACAGAGATGGTGAAGATACAGCAAACTGTAATGAGCAAAGTTTGTGTAACCATAGTTTTTAGTAACATTGTAATAATTCAACAAACAGCAAATGTCCCATTAGATTGCAAAGAAATTACTGAGGATAGCAAAATGTCAAGGCAATGATAGGTTAAATATGTATTAGACTGAAAGGAGGGAGTCTTGAAGCAATAGATGTATTTGTATATTTGGGAGCAGATATGTCAGCAGATGGGTCTATGAAAGATAAGTTGAACCATAAAATACATGAAGGGAAAAAGGCAGGTGGTGTGTTGAAGCATCTGTGAAAAGAAAGTTTATCTATGGAGGCAAACACTGGAATGTATTAAAAAACAGTTGTACTATCGTACCCAGTTGTACTATCGTACTTAGAGATAGGTGAACAGGGACAGCAGCTGAAGGAAATATGCCCAACAATTTTACCCATGTCAGAAATCAAACCACAGACAGGCAGTGTGTGAGGCGACAGCATTGCCAACCAAGCATGCAGAGGTTTGGAGTGTATGTATTAAAAGATAGTGTAGGTTGCCGAAGTGGATTGGGCATTTAGAGAAGGGAAAGGGACATGATGATGGAGAGGGTGTTTGAATCTGAAGTGGTAGGTAACTGCCCACAAATGGTTGGAGGGAGGAGGTAACGGAGGCTTAGAGCATCCAGCAGGATTCTGTGAGCATGTTAGATAGGAGTGAATGGAAAAAAGTGGTTTTTAATGAACATGCTGGTGGAGTGTGGTACCATTTACAAAGGGATTCAGAGAAACTGGCTAGACTGACTTGAGCCTGGAAGTGGGAAGGGCTGTGCCTTCATTCCAAAGGAGTGGGAATATTTTTTTTTTTTAACATACCAAACGTCTCCCACCAAGGCAGGGTGACCCTTCCTTTTATATTTAGTAATTTATACAAAAGAAGGGGTTATTATCCCCCTGCTTCCAGCATTTTAGTTGGCTTTTATGACACTTATGCCTTATGGAGGAAGGATTTTTTATACTTCCCTAATGAGCATTATTATTATTATTATTATAATAGTCATTCATTACCGCTTATTATTCATTCTTGAAATTCAATATGCATTTCTAATAATATATTCTGTATTCTTCATAGCTTCACTAGAATTACATTCTAAAATTTCTTATATTACCAATGACTAATAAATAGTGACTGCTTAGCTTATGTTGTATAATCAAGCTAAAACACTGAATTATTTAACTGCAGTTCCAAGTGCTTTTTTCACGTCATAAAAGTAATTTAAGGCATTGTAATGTATGCTTCATATTCTACATTTAGTTGTTTGTTTACAAAAGAGAAATTCTACATGGAAAGAAGAAGAAGACTGAGTTACTTGTTGACAGTCACTTACTGGAGCATCAGGATTCTCCAGTTAAGTTGCAAAATTGACTAAACCTGCCATGATATACACACCTTTTTGAATTCAGCAAAATTTCAGGAGCACGATACCATCTTGTCGCAACATAATTTGTCAGTGTAGGGTCACCTTGAGGTTCAACACGTGCACACGGCTCTACGGAACGTGCAAGTCCAAAGTCTGCAACCTTAACGCGACAGTCACTGTCTAACAGAAGGTTAGATGGCTGAAAATAAAAATTTGATATCAGAAAATCATGATTAAATACTTAAAACTTAGACATACACTATATTTTGACTATTCCCATACTGTTTTAATTTTGAATATCTGAACCAGAAATGACAAAGATATCTGTCAAAACTTAAAACTGTTATAAATTGTACTGTAAAGTATAATACTTGACATTAATGGTAAAATCAAAGATTATCATGAAAGTCAATTGTACTATTGTATCAAAATACTAGAACAGTAATTCTAATAAAACACTTCTAGACCTTAATTAATACAGTTCCTGCACTATTTGGTAATTTTTCATTTGATTTTTTTTTACCTCACTAAGACAACAATTTGACCTGTCCTCCCTTTCCTTGGATCAAGCCTGATTGCTTCCCATTCCACCCCCAAGTGCTGTATAAATCCTACAAGTTTAACACTTCTCCTCAAATGAAATAATACTTTGCATTCTTACCCTAATTTTATTAAGAAGTGTAGAAGTGCTGTGCTATATCCTAGCAGTGGTACCTATTAAATTCATCTATATACAGTGAACCTACACTTAACCTAGATATGGGCCAAAGCAATGAATAATTAAGCTAAACATACATAAATTGAATCTTATAAAAGCCCATTTTATAACTTTTTTTTCTCAGGCACCGTCTTGCCAGGTGTGTAGGAGAAGTTTTTGTAACTGCTTACCTGTAGTTAAATACATATATGCTTCTGCAGGTTTATGTAACAAACTATATTAACTTAATGCAAGACAAAGAAAACAAAATTTTAAGAAAAACTGAAAGCATTAAAAATTAATGTTGGGCACTATGTTAAATAATTGAAGTTGCAATATGATAAGTGCTAATGATATTACATTAACTAAAATAAACAGAACAACCATCATCCAAAACAGCATGCAAAACTATAAGCTTTAGCAGTTAATGTAAGAGAACAGTAGTTACTATATAACAACTAACTTTGAGATCTCTGTGTATGACAGAGCCTGAGTGTAGGTAACGAGCAGCTCGGAAGAGCTGATACATAATGTAACGTCGGTGAATATCTTCTAAAACATTGCCTTTCTTGATGACATTATGCAGGTCAGTTTCTGTAAAGAAATTCTCCCATAATGCGACATCCCACTCAAAAGAAACATGCTTGATACAGACTAAATATGTTGTCCTCTTTTCCAAATGAGCACACACAATTCTATATTAAGACCCTATAAAATGTATATGCAACAGATTTAATTTGCTGCTTTGAAATATACAAAATATTAGATGTCTAAAATGCAGGGAATTAGAAAGATTAAAGAGGAAGAGAATTAGGAAAAGAAGGAGAAGCAAGAGAAAGATAAAGGAAAATAATACTGATAATTTGCAGGAAGGGAAGGAAAAAGGCGAGAGGATATCCGAAAGATAACTGTTGCAGATTCCAGGGTTCATCACCTCCATAAACTGGTTCCAGACTGGGCTTCCTGATTAATGATCTGATCAGTCAGCCTGTTAATGCTTGCAGAGCATAACTGATCAGGAACTGACTGAAGGAACTTATTAAGTTCCCTTTTGAAGATAACAAGGGGTCAATTGCTAATTCCCTTTATATAAGAAGGGAAGGTGTTGAAAAGTCTTGGGCCTTTTACACTTACTAAGTTATCTTTTAGGGTGTTTAAAGATAAATGAGCAAGTGAAAAGAAGAAGAGGGTAAGATCAAACAGAAATGAAAAGTGAATAGGTAGAGACTTGAGGAAGTAAACAAGGAAAACTGATGAGATGTAGACGAACCCATGAACTGAAACACGAGGTAGATGTCCTTGTTGTTGTCTGCCCTCATCACATTGAGTAGTCGGATAACATTAGGATGTGAGGAGAACTCCAGCAGGAAGACAATCTCTCTGAAAGTGCGTTGTGCATCTGTCTCATTCCTGAAGGCATCAAAGATTTTCTTCACAGCCACCACCTCACCTGTCCGACGATCAATCGCCTTCCAAACGATGCCATAAGCCTGTAAAAAAAATTACTATCAAATGTTTTGAATAAAACACATTTTTATTGTACAGTATTTTAATGAAAGAGTATATATAAATATGAATTTCAAGGCAAGAATAAATTACACAAGATAAATGTAACTACATGGTCCTCAGACTTGATACTGTAGATTGAAACCAACCAAGTCACTGAGCCTTGATGAGCTCTTTTTTTTTTTCCAAGTATTCTAAAAAAATGTAAAGAGGAACTTAGCAAACGAATCACTACATATGGATATATTGGACAAGTGAAAAATGGCAAATATGATACCCATTCACAAAGTGGGAGATAGGTCCTTAGTTGCAAATTATAAACTGATCAGCCTAATCTCAAATGTGGGAAATTTAATGGATTCAATAACTGTTTATACAATTTGAAGCCACCTTCAAAGTTTTACAAAGGGGTGATCTTGCTTTACGAATGCCTTCATAAGGCAAGATATTCAAGGCAAGGCAAGGTATTTGAGCTGGTACACCAAGATAAAGAGTACAATACATATTATGTATATGGACGTCAGAATAAGTCCCACACAGAAGATCAATGAAGAAAACTGCAGCACATGATATAGAGGTTACTTCCTGGGTTGAGGCATGGCTGACAAATGGGCACAGAGTGTGTGTGTAGGAATGGCAAGAAATCTGGATGGAGACCCATTATTAACAGTGTGCCTCAGGGGCCAGTATTGGGACCTCTGTTCACAATCTACATAAACGACATATGCAGATGGGCCTGGATGGAAAATTATAAATGTATTTAGAAAGGATATAGCGATGTATGTAATGGTTTGGCAAGAGTTGTGGATAAGTGGAATAAACTCCCAAGTAGTGTCATCAAAGTGAGAACTTTGGGTAGTTGTAAATATAGGTTCAATGGGTATAGTACAGGCAGGCCTCATTTTACACTAATTTACTTTATGGCATTTTGCTAATGCAGTGGTTTTCAATTATACCCATTCTTCATATATTCAGACTTCTTACAATAAATATATTCACCACTCACTATAAGCCAGTGATTCCCAAAGTGGGTAATATTGCCCAAATGGGGCAATGGAAAGATCAAGGGGGGCATTGAGGAAAAAAGGTGGCAGTAGGGGGGCAGCAGGAGGGCAACAGGGTGGCATCAGAACTAGGGAAGCATTTGTTTTACAAAATCTCTGACAAAATCTAAGTCATGAACACTCGTAATACAAATGCTTTACGAAGAATAAAATTAACATAGAGTTATACACAAAAACATGGTTTTATTTTATTTTGTGGCCTGAAGTCAGTGTTAAAAGTATGAATATTTGTTCAGATGTGCCACAAGCCAGTCAGATCAGACAGCAGACACCGTGGGTACTGATGTTGACCAGATTTTTCACATCTGCAAGGGCCAAGGCTCTAAGTTTGTACTCACTGTAAGTTATCTTCAGTCTTATAATGTACATTTTAAAGTATAATATAATAAAGATATGAGTAAGTCATACTGATGAAGGGACACACCAAAGAGTGTGGAAATGTTGCTGTGCTAAAGCTGTGACTTGTAGTTCTTAAGTATTTGATTTTTAGTTTAACATTCATGCTTGTATTATTATGTCATGTACTTTTCCTAGTAAATGCAATGCAGACAATGACCTGCAAGTGTATTGTGCACACCTGAATAAGCTGCAAAGACATCTGACAGACTTCAGGATTTTTTTTTTTTTGCTTAAAATACCAGACTGGGTGCTCAATCAGTGTAGTTACAGATGAGATGTAAATTTACCCTTTCATATTGTTAAATAAATTGGTTTACTATGTTAATTTTCATTTGTGAAATAAATATGCTTGTTTATAGCATTAGATTAGGTGTTGTTTTGAATTTTTAATAAACCTAATACCAAGAAAGAGGTGTATTCATATGTGTGTGTGGGGAGGACGTTCTAGGGATGTGGCCTGGGAACCAAGGGGGCAGCAGCCCGAAAATTTTTAGAATCCACTGCTGTAAGCTAAGGACAAAAGTATTTAAAGTAATGTGCATACTGTATATGTATTTTTTAGGCCTAGCTCTATTGCTCAAAAAAAAAAAAAAAAAAAAAAAAAAAAAAACCCACCACCACCTTTGCTTCACATTATAGCAGTACCTCGGAACCTAACCTGCTGTATAAGCGGTGCCCACTTGTATGTGGGTGGGAGATGAAAATAAAACATGTGCAACACCTGGGTACCTTTACTTTGGACACCTTTCACCAATCACTGGCTTAATATAATTAATTCACTACAGAGAATAATTACTGGACATGGTGAAAGACGTGAAGAAGTACATACATTGAGGTGATCAGTCTCTTAGGCCTGACATACCCCATTAAAGAGACAAATTACTGGAGAGGGTGGAAAATGTGTAGTAGTAGTTTCAGGTGATCAATCCCTCAGTCCTGAGATGAGTTGTTCAGTCATGGTGAATTTGATTCATCAAGACTGACTGAATCTTGATTATCAGATTCATCAAGGCTGAGAGACTGATCACCTCAAACTACTTTACATCTTCCACCTTATACCTGGAGGGTGTTTCGGGAGTTTACACCCCCACACCTTTGGCTAATCTTTTCAACATATCACTACAAACTGGCATGGTGCCAGATAAGTGGAAAATGGCAAATGTGATACCTATTTTCAAAACAGGTGACAGGTCCTTAGCTTCGAACTATAGACCAATAAGCCTAACCTCCATAGTGGGAAAATTTATGGAATCAATAATTGCCGAGGCAGTTCGTAGCCACCTTGAAAAGCATAAATTAATCAACGAATCTCAGCATGGTTTTACAAAGGGGCGTTCCTGCCTTACGAATTTATTAACTTTTTTCACTAAGGTATTTGAGGAGGTAGATCATGGTAATGAATATGATATTGTGTATATGGACTTCAGTAAGGCTTTTGACAGGGTCCCACATCAGAGACTATTGAGGAAAATTAAAGCACATGGAATAGGAGGAGAGATTTTTTCCTGGATAGAGGCATGGTTGACAAATAGGCAGCAGAGAGTTTGCATAAATGGGGAGAAATCAGAGTGGGGAAGCGTCACGAGCGGTGTTCCACAGGGGTCAGTGTTGGGCCCCCTGCTGTTCACAATCTACATAAACGACATAGATGAGGGCATAAAGAGCGACATCGGCAAGTTTGCCGATGACACCAAAATAGGCCGTCGAATTCATTCTGACGAGGACATTCGAGCACTCCAGGAAGATTTGAATAGACTGATGCAGTGGTCGGAGAAGTGGCAGATGCAGTTTAATATAGACAAATGCAAAGTTCTAAATGTTGGACAGGACAATAACCATGCCACATATAAACTAAATACAGTGGACCCCCGGTTAACGATTTTAATCCGTGCAAGAGGGCTCATCGTTATGCGAATGAATTTTCCCCATAAGAAATAATGGAAATAAAATTAATCCGTGCAAGACGCCCAAAAGTATGAAAAAAAATTTTTTTTACCACATGAAATGTTAATTTTAATACACACAAACTGAAAAAGGCATGCACAATTAAATGACACTTACTTTTATTGAAGATCTGGTGATGATTGATGGGATGGGAGGAGGGGAGAGCATTATCTTCTTACTGTTTAGAAGGGGAATCCCCTTCCATTAGGACTTGAGGTAGCAAGTCCTTTTCTGGGGTTACTTCCCTTCTTCTTTTAATGCCACTAGGACCAGCTTGAGAGTCACTGGACCTCTGTCGCACAACAAATCTGTCCATAGAGCTCTGTACCTCCCGTTCCTTCAAGACTTTCCTAAAATGGGCCATAACATTGTCATTGAAATAGTCACCAGCACGGCTTGCAACAGCTGTGTCAGGGTGATTTTCATCTATAAAGGTTTGCAGTTCAACCCACTGTGCACACATTTCCTTAATCTTTGAAGTAGGCACAATGGATTCCACAACTGGCATAGGCTTCTCAGGGTTAGCCCCAAACCCTTCAAAATCTTTCTTAATTTCCATACTAATTCTCACCCTTTTTACCACAGGGTTGGCACTAGAAGCTTTCTTGGGGCCCATGGTCACTTATTTTCCAGAAACAGCACCGAAAACACTGTAATAATACGAAATATTCCGAGTGTATGCTTGGATGTTACCGCGGAGGCTGGCTGGTAAACAATGGGACGGCCGGCACATGTGAGGGCACATTGGACGCGTCTCGGACGAAAATCGGTAAGCGGGTTTTTAATCGGTATGCGCGGCAAAAATTTTGCGATAAAAGTAATCGGTATGCGGAAAAATCGCTATGTGATGCCATCGTTATGCGGGGGTCCACTGTAATGTAGATCTTAATATTACGGATTGCGAAAAAGATTTAGGAGTTCTGGTTAGCAGTAATCTGAAACCAAGACAACAGTGCATAAGTGTTCGCAATAAAGCTAATAGAATCCTTGGCTTCATATCAAGAAGCATAAATAATAGGAGTCCTCAGGTTGTTCTTCAACTCTATACATCCTTGGTTAGGCCTCATTTAGATTATGCTGCACAGTTTTGGTCACCATATTACAGAATGGACATAAATTCTCTGGAAAATGTACAAAGGAGGATGACAAAGTTGATCCCATGTATCAGAAACCTTCCCTATGAGGATAGACTAAGGGCCCTGAAACTGCACTCTCTAGAAAGACGTAGAATTAGGGGGGATATGATTGAGGTGTATAAATGGAAGACAGGAATAAATAAAGGGGATGTAAATAGTGTGCTGAAAATATCTAGCCTAGACAGGACTCGCAGCAATGGTTTTAAGCTGGAAAAATTCAGATTCAGGAAGGATATAGGAAAGTACTGGTTTGGTAATAGAGTTGTGGATGAGTGGAACAAACTCCCAAGTACCGTTATAGAGGCCAGAACGTTGTGTAGCTTTAAAAATAGGTTGGATAAATACATGAGTAGATGTGGGTGGGTGTGAGTTAGACCTGATAGCTTGTGCTACCAGGTTGGTTGCCGTGTTCCTCCCTTAAGTCAATGTGACCTGACCTGACTAGGTTGGGTGCATTGGCTTAAGCCGGTAGGAGACTTGGACCTGCCTCGCATGGGCCAGTAGGCCTTCTGCAGTGTTCCATCGTTCTTATGGCCTGGTCCATGAACTATCCTCACAGTGGATCAGAGCCTGATCAACCAAGCTGTTACTGCCGGCTGCACACAAACCAATGTACGAACCACAGCCCGGGTGGTCAGGAACTGACTTAGGTACCTGTCCAGCTCCCTCTTGAAGACAGTCAGGGGTCTATTGGTAATCCCCTTTATGTATGCTGGGAGGCAGTTGAACAATCTTGGGCCCCTGACACTTACTGTGTTGTCTTTTAGTATACTCATGGTGCCCCTGCTTTTCATTGGGGAGGAAGGATGTTGCACCTCCTGCTGAGTCTTTTCCTTTCATAGGGAATACAGGTCAAATGGCTTCAACCATTCCCAGTAATTTAAGAGGTTTACTGTACTAAAATGTGCAGTGAAAGTTCTCTGTATATTCTCCAGGTCTACAATTTCGTCTGCCTTGAAAGAGGCCATTAGTGTATAGCAGTACTCCAGCCTAGAGAGAACAAACAATTTGAAGTTTCCGGTAATTATTCTCTATTTTGTACTGAAAAACCCACTGGCTGGTGCAACATCTCCACAGTAATGATACACAAGTGTTGCGTGTGTCCTGTTCACTTACTAAACAGCTTCATACACCAATAGCATAATAATGGGTATTAGTTGGACCCCAATGGAAATAAGTCACTTTGACTTTTTTGTGTAATCCTAGGTTCTCTATGTATATGCTGCTATGTATGATAATCTATGTAACTGTTTGTGTATACCTGAATAAACCTACTTACTTACCTAGTATGGGGTCAGTAGGCCTACTGCACTGTTTCTTCATTATGCTTTCAAATCGAGTTTAGGCTGTTTTTCTGTCTTCATCCAGTCGAATTGTTATTATCATTAGTAGAGTTGCTTGTAATTATCACCACATTATGATGAACGAAGGTTTAACGACCAAAAAAGTGACAACGGGAAGTTACTGATTACCGAGTGATGACTGAAAAGTCAATTTGGTTCACCTGACAATTCATCCCATTCCCTTCTAGCAACCCTTCTAGAGGAGAGAGGGCCCTGAAACTGGTGCAGCTCCTGATCAAAGGAATTGGAGGCATTTTCCCTCTGGGTCCAGTCTGACAACTCATTTCCAACACACTGTATGACGCCTACGAGTTTATCACCGGTAATCATTCCCTTCTCAAAAAATAGTTTTGTATTTTTTTAGTCAAGCGTGGTTAATTAAACTAAATATTTTTATGTAAATCTGAGCCAGGTTAAGTTGTTAAGTAGTTTTGGTGCAAAACTGAAAAGTAGGAGTTGCCACTGTTGCTTTTTTGCCAATGACACTGTATTTTTTGGGGACATTCTGAAGAGAAGTTGCAAAGGTTGGAAGAGGAATTTAGGAGCATATGTAAGAGAAGAAAATTAAGTGAATATAAGAAAGAGCAAGGTGACGAAAGTATCAAAAAATCTAGACAATGAAACCATACCACGGGTAGGGATAGAACCCGCGACGGTCTGGAGTTTTGCGACTCTCTGATCGTGGGTTCTATACCCGCCCGTGGTATGGTTTGTTGGCAATCGTGTCATTACGATTCCGTGAGTCTAGACAATGAAAGACTGGGTATCAGAGTGGAGGGAGAGAATACGGAGGAAGTAAATATGATCAGATATTTGAGTGGACTTGTTAGTGGACGGGTTCATTGAAATATGAGATGAGTTATACAGTAGAATTTACAAGGAAGAAGATGGGTGGTGCGCTGAGGAATCTGTGGAGGCGAAGAACTTTATCTGTGGAACCAAATGGGGAAATATACCAGAGTATAGTTGTACCTCTCCAGGTAAAATGTGAGCAGTCATGAAGGTCTCTTCACGAAATTCAATTTCAATAACAAAAACATACAATGGGATCAAGTAAACCATGTCCTAAATGAAACAAGCTGGGAAGATATCCTAAACAACATGGACCTGAACATTTGCCTTGAAAAAATTAATTCTGTGGTTCTTGAGATCTACTCAAGACACATTCCATTAAGAAAAAGAAAGAGAAGATGTAAACTAGAAAGAGACGTTCCCTATACAGACGAAGGCGAAGAGTCCCAGAGCTGCTGAGTGGGGTCAATATATCTGAAATACGAAGGGAAGCACTAGTCAATGAAATTGCAAATATCGAACTTAAGCTGAAGGAATCTTAAAGGAGACAAGAATCACAGGAAGAACTAAAAGCCATAAAGGAAATTAAAAAAAAAAAAACTTCTTCTCTTATGCCAAATTTAAGGGAAAAACAACATCCAGTATTGGGCCCCTGCTTAGGCGGGATGGGACATACACAGATGATAGCCAAGAAATGAGTGAGATACTAAAGTCCCAATATGACTCAGTGCTCAGCGATCCACTGCCCAATCCAAGGGTCGACAATCCAAATGAATTCTTTATGAATGAAACCCAAAATTTGGCCATCCCAAAACTCTCGGATATTATTATAACTCCACAAGATTTTGAAGGGGCAATTAATGACATGCCCATGCACTCTGCCCCAGGCCCAGACTTGTGGAACTCCGTGTTTATCAAGAACTGCAAGAAGTCCCTATCGCGTGCCTTTAGCATTTTATGGAGAGGGTGCATGGGCACAGGGGTCATCCTACACACACTAAAAACAACAGACATAGCCCCACTCCACAAAGGTGGCAGTAAAGCAATTGCAAAGAACTACACACCGACAGCACTAGCATCCCATATCATAAAAATCTTTGAGAGGGTTCTAAGAAGCAAGAGAGCCAACCACCTAGATACCCATCAGTTACACAACCCAGGTCAACACGGGTTTAGAACAGGTCGCTCCTGCCTGTCCCAGCTTCTGAACCACTATGACAAGGTCCTGGATGCGGTAAAGGGTAAACAAAATACAGATGTATTATACACAGATTTTGCAAAAGCTTTCGACAAGTGTGACCATGGTGTAATAGCACACAAAATGCGGGATAAAGGAATAACGGGAAAAGTTGGTAGATGGATCTACAACTTCCCGACAAATAGAACACAAAGAGTAATAGTAAACAGAGTAAAGTCCCAGGCAGCCATGGTAAAAAGCTCTGTTCCACAAGGCACAGTACTCGCTCCCATTCTATTCCTAATCCTCATTTCTGACATAGACAGAGATGTAAGCCATAGCTCTGTGTCTTCCTTAGCGGATGACACCCGGATCACCATGGCAGTGACCTCCATCGAAAACACTGCGAGACTCCAAGCGGACATCAACCAAATCTTCGAATGGGCCACTCAAAACAATATGAAGTTCAATGAAGAGAAATTTCAACTACTCAGATATGGAAAACTTGAATAAATTAAAAATGTGTCAGGGTATACCACAAATTCTAACCATACAATAGAGTGGAAAAGTAGTGTGAAGGACCTGAGAGTGATAATGTCAGAGGATCTCGCCTTCAAAGACCACAACAATGTATCTACCTCATCCGCTAGGAAAACGATAGGATGGATAATGAGAACCTTCAAAACTAGGGACGTCAAGCCCATGATGATTCTCTTCAAATCGCTTGCGCTCTCTAGGCTGGAATACTGTTGTACACTAACAGCCCCCTTCAAGGCTGGCGACATTGCAGACCTGGAGAGTGTACAAAGAACTTTCACAGCACACATAAGTGTGATAAGGCACCTAAACTACTGGGAATGGTTGAAGGTCCTTGTTCTGTACTCCCTCGAACGCAGGTGAGAGAGATACATGATAATATACACTTGGAAGGTCCTGCAGGGATTGGTACCAAACCTGCACACGAAAATCACTCCACATGAAAGCAAAAGACTCGGCAGGAGATGCAACATTCCCCCGATGAAAAGCAGGGGTGCCACGAGTACACTGAGAGACAACACAATAAGTGTCCGGGGCCCAAGACTGTTCAATTGCCTCCCAGCATACATAAGGGGGATTACCAATGTCACTGACGTGTATAGTATGCAAAGTCATGAAGAAGATTATCAGGAGGAGAGTGGTGGAGCACCTGGAGCAGAACAAGATTATAAACGGCAGCCAGTACGGATTCATGGAAGGCAAATCCTGTGTCACAAACCTACTAGAGTTTTATGACAAGGTAACGGAAGTAAGAAATGAGAGGGAGGGGTGGGTTGATTGCATTTTCTTGGACTGCAAGAAGGCCTTCGACACAGTTCCTCACAAGAGATTAGTACAGAAGCTAGAGGAACAGGCACATATAACAGGAAGGGCACTGCAATGGAACAGAGAATACCTAACAGGGAGGCAACAACGAGCCATGGGCCGTGATGAGGTATCACAGTGGGCACCGGTGATGAGCGGGATCCCACAGGGGTCAGTCCTGGGACCAGTGCTATTCTTGGTATATGTGAACGACATGACGGTAGGGATAGACCCAGAAGTGTCCCTGTTTGCAGATGATGTGAAGTTAATGAGGAGAACTAAATCAGACACAGACCAGACAGGTCTACAAAGAGACCTGGACAGGCTGGATGCGTGGTCCAGCAGCTGGCTTCTCGAATTTAACCCCGCCAAATGCAAAGCCATGAAGATTGGAGAAGGGCAAAGAAGACCGCAGACAGAGTATTGGCTAGGAGGCCAAAGGCTGCAAACCTCACTCAAGGAGAAAGACCCAGGAGTGAGTATAATACCGAGTACATCGCCAGAAGCACACATTAACCAGATAACTGCTGCGGCATATGGGCGCTTGGTAAACCTGCGAATAGCATTCCGGTACCTCAGCAAGCAATCGTTCAAGACTTTATACACTGTGTACGTCAGGCCCATACCTGGTCAAACACGTCAAGAAATTAGAGAAAGTTCAAAGGTTTGCAACAAGGCTAGTTCCAGAGCTAAGGGAAATGTCCCATGAAGAAAGGTTAAGGGAAATTGGTCTGACGACACTTGAGGACAGGAGGGTCAGGGGAGACATGATAACGACATACAAAATACTGCGTGGAATAGACAAGGTGGACAGAGACGGGACACAGAAACAAGGGGTCACAATTGGAAGCTGAAGACACAGATGAGTCAATGGAATGTTAAGAAGTATTTCTTCAGGCATAGAGTTGTTAGGAAGTGGAATAGTCTGGCAAGCGATGTAGTGGAGGCAGGAACTATACATAGTTTTAAGACGAGGTATGATAAAGCTCACGGAGCAGGGAGAGGGAGGACCCAGTAGCGGTCAGTGAAGAGGTGGGGCCAGGAGCTGAGTCTCGACCCCTGCAACCACAATTAGGTGAGTACAATAGACCCCTGGCTCTCTTCAAGAAGGCACTGGACAGGCACCTAAAGTCAGTACCTGACCAACCGGACTGTGGTTCGTACGTCAGCTTGCGTGTGGCCAGCAGTAACAGCCTGGCTGATCAGACTCTGATCCACCATGAGGCCTGGTCTCAGACCGGGCCGCGGGGGCGTTGACCCCCGAAACTCTCTCCAGGTAAACTCCTGGTACACCAACACTTATGCGAGTGTGATGCGTGAGTTTTAAATCTTTCAGTAAGGAGGCGGCTAGAGGCTGTGTAGATGTTATGTTTGAAGGCGTTGGGTGGTGCATTATGCAGAGAAGCCAGAGCTTGGAGATTAGGTGTTGGGTTGCCAAAAGTATTATTCAGAGGGCTGAGGAGGGGTTATTGAGGTGGTTTGGACACTCGGAGAAGACGGAAGAAAACAGGATGACTAAGGAAGATGTATAAATCTGGGGTGGAGGGAAGAAAGGGTAGGTGGGTCATCCAGAAATAGCTGAGGATAAAGGAGGTTTTGAGTGACAGGAGCTTGGACATCCAACAAGGTTATGTGAACACAACCCTGTTAGATGTGACCAATTACGACCCTACTGTCTCCTCCCACAACCCCTGTAGAATTATGGGATAAAATAGTAATGTCACAGTCGGTGCTGCTGATACAGTCATGTCAAGGATGTTATGGATGTAAAATCATAATTTTTTTGTAAACTCTCTGGCTGTGTGGTTACAGCGTTGTGTCTGCTAAATGCATGGACCACGCTTCGAGTCGCCTTCCATTGTTCTGTTTAACTGAATTTAATAAAGAATAAAAAGGTACAATATCGTGACTGGAACAATACACAAAACCTGCGCCGAAGCGTTGTCATAAGCTTCCCTCTCCTATGTGAGGGTTATGTATATACTGAATTGAAGATTGAGACACTTACGCAGCATATGGGAATCATTATTCAGGAAACGTTTCGCCACACAGTGGCTTCATCAGTCCAATACAAAGAGGAAGGCATAAGGAGAGGAGGAGTATGAGGTAATCAGTCCCTCAGCCTGGAGTCGATGTGTTCAGTCCATCAATCTTGTAGAATGTACAGCATAGGGCCGTAGACGTGGCTTATATACTGTAGTGAGGTGAGGTGAAGCAGGCGGAGGTGGGGTCATAGTGGTACCATCCACTAGTCGAAGTAGGTCTTCGTCCAAAGGTTGAACAAGTGTTGAAGAATTCTTTGTAACAAGATCCCATGATGCTGCAGTGTCTGACAGTTGTGATGAATGGTTTGAAAAACCGACAAAAAAAAAACTTGTCGGTTTTTCAAACCATTCATCATATATACTGAATTAAGCTGTCTACCAAATATAACAAAAATAATAAGTTAAATTTCTATTTAAATAATTCACACTATAACCAATTATTCACTTCCCTCCCCTCCACAGTTACTTCATTACAAGTGCGCTCACACTTCTTATATTTAACTTTAAGTTACTTAAGACAACTGTGTAGGTGTATGTAGAGCGGATGTTGTAGTAGTATAAATATAAGTGACGTACACTGTGACGGAAACAACATTCACAGTTCTCCTCACTGCAACTCTCACACACATGTACTTAATAGTAATATGTTCAACAACACTAATAAAAAGAACTTGACACTAATAAAAAGAACCCTGATCGCGGGTTCTAACCCCGCCCGTGGTATGGTTTCTAATAAAAATAGAAATGAAAGCAATGCTTGACAGGTTCTATTCAAACCCAACCATTTTCGCTCCCATGTCTATTCTGTTTACCAAGTTAGGCAGAATATTTGTTTTAAGAAACTATCTGCTAGTCTGAACCATTCATTTGCTATTTTACTGGTTAGAAAAGAATATTGCCGACAAACACACAAAGATATGTTGCAAAAAAAAAATTACTGGGACGATGTTTCGATATGTAGAACGAAACGTTGTCCCAATAAAAGATTGTTTCGCAACTTGTCTTCATGCAACTTTACTGATTTATTTAGTATTTCTTAGTCTGACTTAATGCAGCTTGAACGCGTTGTTTTAAATTACATCTTGCTTAGATATACAGACCATCTTACTGAGATGTTCCTAATTAACACGGATCTTCCTCCCTCAAGGGAGATACCATGATGCCGGTGACGTGCTCCTGATCGAAAGAATTGAAACCCCCCTCCCATGCCACGAATCGAATCTGACTACCTCCCATTCCTCAGACGTTGCATGACCCCCTTACGGCTTTAGCGCTTCCCCATGAATGCACTGTGATAATGAATTAATTTCAACTATATAATTTCCCAGGCAACTAGCATAAAAGTTAGTGTGGAAGAGACTGGTGGACACGCGCGTGCAGTATACATGTCCAGGAGGGGGTTTTGGATATAATAAGAACCAAGTACAACACAAAAAACAATGCGGGCTTTGAGGGGGAATTTCTTTGAAATTTCTCCTTGCAGTCAGCATAGTTTTCTTATGCCACCCTGTTTTTTATATATGCAAGTACATAATATATTTTATTTGGTAATATGGTAGGCAAGGTTATATCTTTGATATACCTTTGATGTGTTCCGAGAGTTTTTCTACTCCCGGGGCCCAGCCATGGGCCAGGCTTGTCTGGTGCTTGCCTGATCAACCAAAGCACGGTACGGTGGGGGGTTGAACTCGCGGCAAGTGAGTCGTCAAACTCAGGCCTGCACGTAAGCCACTGGTGGTCCGCTGTCCCACAATCATCACAGCCTGGTTGATCTGGCACCTGGTGAAGATACTTGTCCAGTTTCTTCTTGAAGACTTCTACACTTGTCCCAGCAGTGTTTTTGATATCTTCTGGTAAGATGTTGAATGGTCTGGGACCACAAACGTGGATACAGTGTTCAAAAGATGCAGTGAAAATATAAGTATAAAGATGTTTAACGGTAATTATAGTGTTATGTTTTGTTATAACAGAGGAGAGGGAAAACGAAGGGTAAGAGAGGTGTTTTAACATGGTTAGGTTAGGTAAGGTTTGTCCGGAAAAAGGACAAGCGTTTCCTTACGCGGGTCTTAGTCATATGATGACCCACAGCTGCAGCTTTTGGTCATCTGACCGAGGTCTTCCGCTGGCTTACCCGTCCTCTCCTTTAAAAATTAAGGTTATAATTATCATTTATATTAAGTGGTTACCACAGTAGTTAAGGAGGAACACATCCTTCCCCCCTTCCTCTTGGGAAGATGCATACTGTATGTCAACATTGAAAGCAAGTATGGAACAGCTCTCCAACAGTAATTAAAGGTCACACCTGTTTCCGACATACTTGATAAACACACTCGTATAGTAACGGTGTTCTGGCTGAGTCACGAATCGTGTTCACACCAGAACAAATATTACACAAGATATAACATAGCTAATTGCTCATGTATGTGAGTTCAAGCAGAAGGCTGACCACAAGGTCACTGTGACTGCTTTTACCGATGACGATGATCCTTTCCCCACACAATTCACCACTCGGTTCCATGCACTGCTGCCGAAAACTTAAACTATTTCATCAAAATATTGCAGGTCAATAATTTATCATACAGTGCAGCAAAATATATTCATAACTTAATATAGTATTAGAGAGTTTCTGCAGTGTGCGTTTAAGAATATGGCATCGTTGTCAGTTATTTATTAAGCTATACCATGGCAACAGTTATTATGGAGATCCCGCTCTAATTATGTATGTTTGTCCATAATTTATTCCTACAAATATTCAACATTATTTTGGTTTTATCATGGACATTGTTTTATGTTGTACAAATGTAAAAAGCGTTACCTAACCTATCGACACCCGTCAGCTTATGTTACGTAAGCAGCCCTGTCTGATACCAGTTGTGTATATAGTTGTCAATCAATACAGTGTCACGTCCAATATACACGAAACAAATTACTTTAATCCCTGTCTTAGATATTAAAGCATTATTGATAGTGAACAGAGGACCCGGCCTTAATAATCCGCATGTATATGACAGGCTTTAAACGTAACACAAAACTGAGCCTAAAATACATTTTTTCACTACGTTGGTTATATAGCAAGATATTTATAATGTTCATAGGTGTTTTATAGACTAGTGACGGAAGGATTTCATGGAAATCATGACACCTACCCTCAGATGCAACAGTAGTGACATCAGAAACACTTCCTGAGAAATTTCGAAATTGAAGTTACTGGCCTTAAAATTACCGTCACCAAAATATATTTAAATTCTCCACTGACATACAAGAGCGGGTACTGAGCTGCTCATAGCCTGAAGGACTCATTACCTCGTCTTCCTTTGTCTTCTGTGTATATTAAGTTATCAGATTATGTCCATGTAGTGTGTTAATAAAGTCATTGGATGGCGAATCGTCTACAAGTAAAGACACTAGTCTCTAATGTTGTACACGAATGTTATATAATAACGACACGTTGAAGAATTAGACACATGTGGAACATCTGGGTATCTTTCTTGTAGATGTTTCGTCATCCAGTGACTTTATCAATGTAAAGTATGTAGAACTATATACAAAAGATGAGGTAATCAGTCCCTCAGCTATGATGGGGTTGTTAGGTAAGACACATATGCAACAGTTAGGTATCTTTATTTCGAAACGTTTCGCCTACACAGTAGGCTTCTTCAGTCGAGTACAGAAAAGTTGATAGAAGCAGAAGAGACTTGAAGACGATGTAATCAGTCCATCACCCTTAAAGTTTTGAGGTGGTCAGTCCCTCAGTCTGGAGAAGAGCATTGTTTCAGACTACGTAACAATGCTCTTCTCCAGACTGAGGGACTGATTACCTCAAAACTTTAAGGGTGATGGACTGATTACATCGTCTTCAAGTCTCTTCTGCTTCTATCAACTTTTCTGTACTCGACTGAAGAAGCCTACTGTGTAGGCGAAACGTTTCGAAATAAAGATACCTAACTGTTGCATATGTGTCTTACCTAACAACCTGTCGGTATTTTATACCATTTTAATGTTCAATATGATGGGGTTGGTGAAGAGCAGCGTAGCCTGGAAGACTCTGAAGCACACGCAATAACATTGTCGCTAATATTACCTCATCTTTTGTATATAGTTTTACATACTTCACATTATGTCCTTGTATTGTATTGATAAAGCCAATGGATGGTGAAACGTCTTGGAGGCATCTGTGGCCGAGTGGTGTAGAGCGCCACTTTAAGAACCTTGCCAGTCTCCCTGCGATCTTTCTCTATAAATGCCCGCCTGTTAGCAATGAAACCAAGAAACAAGTGGTATTGAATCATCTATCAAACTGCGGCAGAGCAAGATTCGACCCCACGACACATTGTCCCGCCTCAAGAGGTAACACAACGTACGTGTCACCTTATCCACTCTACCATCGATCCTACAAACAACATGAGCCTAGCGAACTAGACTTGTTTCATGTTGCGAGGACACTCGTGGCAGCGGATGCTTAAGGTTTAATTTCAGCCTCCACCTGTTTGAATACCCGCATCAACAAGCAGTCTGTATAGCTTGTTGATGCGGGTATTCAAACAGGAGGATGCTAAAATTAATCCTTGAGCATCCACTGCCCCGAGTGTCCTCGCAACACGAAACAAGTCTAGTTCTCTAGGCTCATGTTGTTTGTAGGATCGATGGTGGAGTGGATAAGGTGACACGTATGTTGTGTTATCTCTTGAGGCGGGAATAAATATATATATATATATATATATATATATATATATATATATATATATATATATATATATATATATATATATATATATATATATGCAAAACAACCACTCTGAAAGAATAGAGAAATTCCAAGCGCTTTTGTGACTACTCACATTATCAAGGAACGTGAGTAGTCACGAAAGCGCTTGGAATTTCTCTATTCTTTCAGAGTGGTTGTTTTGCATATTTTGAAATCACCTGTTTACTGTGATCTTATTGCATATATATATATATATATATATATATATATATATATATATATATATATATATATATATATATATATATATATATATATATATATATATATATATATATATATATGTTACACACACAGACGAGAAGTGAAAGTGTTAAGTGTTCTTAACACAAAGGGTATTGTTAAACCCAGCAACAGTGAATTATCAAAAAACCGCTAAACCTGTATGAGTTACACAAGGACACATGGCAGAATAAGTGTTGACGTCAGGGGAAATATGTATAAGCTAAAGCAAAAACCAGCCACTACGGGGATGAAAAGAACTAGATCTAGGCCTTTCGCACTGCAGCCAGTACCTTGTCAGGAGCTACGTGTGCTTGAGGAAGTCCTAGAGCGTGCACACACACACACACACACACACACAAGCTTAAAACTACATCGGAGTATAAAACAAATTCCAACCACACAATAGAGCGAAAAACTAATGTAAAAGACCTGGGAGTGATAATGTCAGAAGATCTCACCTTCAAAGACCATAATAGTGTATCAAACGCATCTGCTAAAAAATGACAGGGTGGATAATGAGAACCTTCAAAACTAGGGATGCCAAGCCCATGATGACACTCTTCAGGTCGCTTGTTCTATCTAGGCAGAAATATTTCTACACACTAACAGCAACTTTCAAGGCAGGTGAATTTGCTGACCTAGTAATGTACAGAGAACCTTCACGGCACACATAACTGCGATAAAACACCTCAATTACTGGGAACGCTTGAAGTTCCTCAACCTGTACTCCCTAAAACGCAGGCGGGAGAGATACATGATTATATACACTTGGAAAATCCTAGAGGGACTAGTACCAAACTTACACACGAATATCACTCCCTACGAAAGCAAAGACTCGACAGACGATGCAACATCCTCCAATCAAAAGCAGGGGTGCCACTAGTACGATAAGAGACAACACAATAAGTGTCAGGGGGCCAAGACTGTTCAACTGCCTCCCAGCATACATAAGAGGGATTACCAACAGACCTCTGGCTGTCTTCAAGAAGGCACTGGACAGGCACCTAGAGTCAGTACCTGACCAGCCGGGCTGTGGTTCGTACGTCGGGTTGCGTGCGGCCAACAGTAACAGCCTGGTTGATCAGGCCCTGATCCACCATGAGGCCTGGTCACGGGCCGGGCCGCAGGGGCCCGTTGACCCCCGGAACCCTCTCCAGGTATATATATACAACAGGCCTAGTGTCTAATCGACATGTGCCTAGGACAAAATAGTAAGTAACTAACACATTCACACACAGGTACGATTGAGCTCAAGAAACAGGGAGTAGACCCAGTAGCGACCAGCGAATAGGCAGGGCCAGGAGCTGTGACTCGATCCCCGCAACCACAATTAAGTACACATACACACTATAATTTCTCATATTTTCCTCTTTAAAACATGGCGTCCACCCTTCACACTTGCCCTGACATCAGCACCCCTCTGTCATGTAGCTCTGAGCTTTTTTTGTAACCATAATTCACTGTTGCTGGGTTACACTAACAAATATTTGCTGTGTTTGGCAAGGGCGCCTTCACTCCTCACGAGATATACGGTATATTCATCTACCTCGCCCTATATCCCTCAACATGGCGCCCTTCACCTCAAAACTTGCCGTGGCTTTTAATAACATTATAGCCAGGAAATAACCTGGAAATCATCCAGTCTTTTAAATAATAACAGCTACCGTGTGTAATCACTGTTATTTCCTGCAGTAACTTGCTTATAGGAGGTGTGGGGAGGGCACATTAGAGAGTGTGAGTGTGAAGTGGCTGTAAGTCACAGGTGTGTGAGGGGTAGCAAGTGTGATCCCACTTGACACAGTGTCATAATAGTTCCAGCCAAACACCATATTGTTGACAATGGTGAAGACAAGACAGGCTGTAGAACAAGATTTTATTGTAAAAAAAGTTTTATTTTATATTTTACACAAATTTACATTTACAACTCGTACCTTTTCATTGGAATGTCTTACGTTGATCTGTTTTACACCATATAATATGTTAAAACATCAGTATGTGAGAGCTGAAAAATACGACCTATCAACTATGATCTACTCTACTATGGTCTCCCGACCATAGTGAGCTCAGGAAAACATCTGTAAACAGTTTTAAGTTCCAGGTAGAAGGTTGGTAGACAGCAACTAGCCAGGGTGGCACTACCTTCCTCTCAGATGAGTGAGAAATGGAAACCTCTTAAATCTTTAGCACTCTGGCAGGACTGTTGATGTTTTCTCTCTCTCAAGAACATACATGACAGCAGGTAAATGTTACAAACTTGTACTTACATTCAGAATACACATTAACTTTCCTATGTGCTTCTAATAGTTCTTAACCGTGTAATAATTTGTTTCCAACCTAGGAGGCCTAGTCTGAGACCAGACAGTGGGAAAGATAATCCCCAGAAACACTAAGCGATAAAAGAATAATATTAGTCAATATGTATTGGCCTCCGGTGGGTCTGTAAAACATATACACTGGAAAGACAACTGGCTACAATAACGTGCTCAATCCTGTGTTAATATACAGTTTCATACATTTTTTAATTAAACACAACTGGGAATATTAAGAGTGTGCTGCTTCCCTAGCTTTTATTCCCACTATGTAACTACATTATTCTGTGGCATTCCATCACACAGGATGGGATTCTTACATCGTGACGAAATCTTCCATACTGAGCGGCACAGATTAAGTAATTAAGTTTATTCAGGTATACACAAATACAGTTACATAAATTATCATACATAACAGCATATGTGTAGAGAACCTGGGATAACCAAAAAAAGTCAAAGTGACTTATTTCATTGGGTTTTATCTACCATTCATATATTAATGATATATAAAGCTCACAAGTAGATGAATAAGACACATGTGCAACACTTGGGTATCTTTACTGTGGAGATGTTTCACAACTAGTGGCTTTATCAGTTCAATACAGAGAGAGACGGTGAAAGACGTGCTTGGCGAAGATATCTAAGTGTCGCACACGTGTCTTATTCACCTGAGCCAAAAATATTAGACAATACCTTTGTGGTGTAAGTGTAGTATAGTTTGGTATTGAGCTATCAAGTGCCCTGGTAACCCCTGACTTGACAACAAGAAATTTTTGGTGTCAGTAACCCAGGATAACCTAAAACAACTTAAGTGTGGCTTATTTCCTCTGGGAGGAAATAAGCCACACGGTGAAAGGCTCTTGATCCAAAAGAATGAAATATATCTTTCCTTTCCTTGGATCGAAAGTGATTGCCCTAAGCGCCATATGACCTCAGGATTTAGCGCTCCAATCACCCCATAAATGTAACAATAAGCATTCCCCACCACAGTGCACCCGGGAATCAAGCCCGGGTCCTTTCGGTTGTAAGCCAAACTGTGTAGTATACTTGTGTAGTATACTTATAGATTTCCTATTACCATTTATAGTCAGGCTCCCTAGCCAGCCTGACGTCACGTGACTCTCCCCACGTAGGCCTCCAATAACAGGCCTCCCCTCCCTCTCAGAACTACTAGGCTTAGCAGTGAGCAGACGCAGACAGGTTGAGTTCTACCACGATTACCAACACCTCCATAACAGTATACAATGTTTTCCTTCCACCATCACTCCATCCGAACCCTCCACAACAAAACACTACCCAGTGATTACAGTTTCGTCTCCGGAAATTATGGCAGGAGATTACATCACAGTATTCATTCACTGAGTGTGCTTCAGGCTGTACTCTATCTCCCCGCTTACAGTTTCTTCCTTCCGCTCCACATGATGACTAAGAGCGTGACTGGACAAGCTCTTAGTCATCATGTGGATGATGATTACCGGACGGAGAATCATGCCTCCAACACTCCCTATACTGAAGATTGAGACACTTATGCAACATATGGGAATCTTTATTAAGGAAACGCTTCCTTAATAAAAATTCTCATATATTGCATAAGTGTCTCACTCTTCAACTTGTCGGTTTTCAAAACCATTTATCACTCCCTATACTGAATGATCCACTAGGATTTAGGGACTCATAAAATAAAACAAAATCCCTTTATTTTACATTTTAAGACTAACACTTTTTTTCCCTTGCGTCTCTGTTGTTTGCAGCTGTGTAGTGTGGAACAAGTGACAAGTTGGACGTGGAAGAAGTAATCTCCAGCACACGACGAAGCTCGTCACAAACCATCACTGGTATACTAACGGCCTCCTTAAGGCAGGCGAAACTGCTGAGATAGAGAATAAACAGAGAACCTTCCCAGTTCCAGGTAGACCAGGAGCTCGTATAAACTCAAGTTAAGCACCTCAATTACCGGGAGGGCTTGAAGTCCCTAGAACTGTGCTCCTTCGACACCTCCACGTGGCGAATTCTGGACATTTTGAATGACTATAGGTAATCAGTCATAAAAAAAAAATAGCTGAGAACGGCTCACAGTATACTGTGTCTGGACGAAATAAAGCTATGTGGGATCAAATCTGGCAGACGGTGCAGGATACCTTCAACTCAAAGGAGCGATGAATACACTGAAAGAACTCCATGAATGTGAAGAGACCACGATTCATCAGCGCCCTCCTATCATGCACAAGATGGATTACCAACATACCTCAATTTGTCTTAAAGAGGGAACTCGACAGATTCCACAAAAAAATTTCCTGATCAACCGAGTTTTGGTACATACGTCGGGCTTCAGGCGACGGGCATTAACACCTTAATCAATCAAGCCAGCAACCAGGAGTCCTGGTCTGGAACCGGGCCGTTGGTGCAGTGACCTCCGGAAGTGACTCCAGTAAACTCCAGGTATGATTCCCGTTAAAAGCTTCAAATAAAATTTTGAGTGGTATGTAATATATAAGAGGCAAAGCTTTGAAGTATATAGGAATACACTATTTGGAGCAATAAAAATTCCTTACATACGTATGTGTGTGTGTGTGTTGAAGATCAATACAGCCACACTGTATGTCACCTCACACTCAACCAGCTTCTCAACACCAACTATGCTTTAAAATATCCAAATATAAAGAACTCAAGATATCTAACCTTATTTTTCGCACTTAGTTTATTCTTTTTACCACACAGGCCATTTTTCACCAAGACAAGATAACCAAAACAAATAATGAAACGTTCACTATCATTCACCCAATAACTGTTTTACCAGAAATGTACAGACATCTCAATTCAAATGATTGTAACATTGTGTTGTATCAAGACATTGTTTCAGATTATGGCGCAAAACTCTTCTCCAGGCTGAGGGATTGACCACGTGTGTGGGGGAACACCTCGTCAATAACCCAGGTTCCAGCTCATGAGTCCAGGTTCCAAGATGTACAACTGTGTGGAGAGAGTAGCCTAGGAGCCAGATGTAAATTAACACATTTTTACCCGTGATTTACCCGTCACCAGTTTTGAGGGTGTAACACGCTGCCCGGCCCAGGAGGCCAAGCCAAAAACCCATTACCTAGATATTAAGACGTGCACAGTGTGCTTATTAGTACACACAGCAGGTGGAGACAGTGGCAGCCACACTGGCCAGTGTTTACACCCCGTCCCCTAACATTCTCCCTCCCCCCCCACCTCTGGCATACCTCGCTGACACTCAGATATGCTAAGTATGTCACGAAAACATTCTTTACACTCCAAGAGCGTGACTGTGTAGCTGAACAAAGCATCGTGGGCAGTTTCAGAATATGACTTGGTTATAGAACTGATAAATGAAGCCTAGGCTTCACCAGACTGCGTTAATCACACTAATTATGGACTCGTATAATGTGCCTTAAGACACTTATAATCTTTTCTTCCTAATTAAAGTGTCTCTAATCATCTCTTCTGTTTTAATTTCTAAGCTTTTTTTTAATTTTGTCTTCTGTGTTTGTTTTACATAAGTTCGAATATTATACTGTTAAGGTTTAATAAAACACGTGAGTACACATTCGACATGAAGATAAATGGGTCAGACAACTGCCAAGTTGATGAATTAGACACATGTGCAACACTTAGGTATCTTTGAGGAAACGTTTCGCCACGCAATGGCTTCATCAGTCCTAAACAAAGAATGGTGAAGATCAAAAGGGGTTTGAGGTAATCAGTCCCTCAGCCTGGAGGGTTTTGCTCCATAGTCTGGAACATTGTTTCCGATTATGGAGTAAAACTCATCTCCAGGCTGAGGGACTGACCACCTCAAAACTACATCTTCATGGGTGATGGACTGATTACACCGTCTTCACACCTCTTCCGCTCACTCTTCTGTACTCGACTGAAGAAGCCTACTGTGTAGGCGAAAGGTACCTAACCGATGCACAAATGCCTTAATATTATAAACTAATCGGTATTTTCTACCATTTTCATGTTTACGAAGTTATATCGTCACTTTAAGTTATATTCTCGCCTCCTCCGCCTTTACTTACGACAACTTTGAAAAAGAGAAGTTTATTGATTTTCATGTGGTTATAGAACCCTGACCAACCCCAGTACGACACTGATCATATATAGTAATTAAAATGGTTATAACTGACCATAATTTTTAAAGGGGTGGACCGGTGAGTCAGTGGAAGGCCTCGCTGAGATGACCAAAGCTCCAAAGGCGGGTCATCATCTAAGACCCGCGTCAGGAAACACTTCTGTTTCCTGACAAACCTTACCTAACCTAACCTAACTGATCATATATCAGGTGAAGGGGTTTTGATCCAATTAATTACACTTACCCTTCCCTTCCTGAGCTCAAACCTGATTACTTCTCATTTCCTAAGCGTTACATGACCACCACGGGTTTAGCGCTTCCCATGAACATAAAAATACCACACACTAGTTATAATCATAATACGTATTAAACATGGGGTCAACATAAGAACATAAATATTAATGGAACACTTTAGTAGGCTTGCTGGCCCATGCTAGGCAGGTACAACTCACACACGTACCCGTCCAACTTACATCTTAGAGCTAACCAAAGTTTACGCCTCAACGACGCTACTTTGTTCCACACATCTACAACTCTCTTGCTAAACCAGTACTTCGCTATATCCTTTCTAAATAAAAATTTCTTGAACCTAAATATATTGCCGCTAGTTCTGTCTTGGGTAGATATTTTCAGCACGTTATTTATATATCCCCTTTATTTAGTCCTGTTTTATATTTGTACATTTCAATCTCATAATCAATTCATAATTCAACATGTCCTCATTTTACTACGTTATTGTTTTTACGGAGTTACCATTTCTGAACCTTCCATGTAAACCTGCATTATTTTCTTAATTTCAAATTAGGCTAGATTACTTAAATCTATACAAATAAAAAGTCACTGGCTACCCATCTGGCAACGTTGTGGTTGAACAACACCAGAAAACGTTCAAATCTACACGCATCACTCATGTTACAGAACCTGGAGTATACACAAATAACCCGCACACAGAAGAGAGGAGCTTACGACGACGTTTTGGTCCGACTTGGACCATTTACAAAGTCACACTAACCAGAAGTGGAGCAGGACAGCTATATATATGCAGGAAGAGGTAGTGGTGGTGGTGGTGGTGGTGGTGGTGGTGGTGGTGGTGGTAGTAGTAGTAGTAGTAAGCTCCTCTCTTCTATGTGCGGGTTATTTGTGTATCGTTCCAGTCACGGTATTGTGCCTTCTTTTGTTATTTATTAACCTGGAGTATATACCTGGAGAGGGTTCCAGGGGTAAACGCCCCCGCGGCCCGGTCTGTAACCAGGCCTCATGGTGGATCAGGGCCTGATCAACCAGGCTTATAACTTTTTCTAAGTATGTAATGAACGACAATCCACGGAATAAGATACCCACAGTTCTAGATCTTTCAGTCTTCGGCTTTCTTCAGGAGCTGAGATACCTTAAAGGCATCACACAGTGCCGGATCAACTAGGTTGTGGTGGATATGTGTGCCATTGGGCCGCCAGCAGCAACATCTTGGGTGAAACGGCAAGCACCATACAAGCCTGGTCCACGACCGGGTTCCGGGAGTACGAAAACTCTCTAAACCCTTCAGAGCTATATCAAAGGTAAGAGATCAATCAGGAAGATCTTAGTAAAAACAATATAAAACTAGATCAGTCGGGAAGATCTTAGTAAAAACGACGTAAAACGAGATCAGTCAGGATGATCTTAGTAAAAGCGACGTAAAACGAGATCAGTCAGGATGATCTTAGTAAAAACGACGTAAAACGAGATCAGTCAGGATGATCTTAGTAAAAACCACGTAAAACGAGATCAGTCAGGATGATCTTAGTAAAAACGACGTAAAACGAGATTAGTCAGGATGATCTCAGTAAAAACAATGTAAGCGCACCACTACATATAAAACAAAACAACGTCGTGGATGTCTGCGCATTTTGAATGTAACATTAATGCCTACCCCAGAGGTCGTCTGTGACAAGTAACACACATAATTAGACGAGCGACTCGCGAAATCGTAATGACACGATTGCAAACAAACGGTACGGGCGGTCTGGAATTTAATGGCTCACCAGCCGCGAGTTCAAGCCCCACCCCTACCGTGGTTCCATTAGACGAGTATAGTTGATAACATTCAAACCTAGTCATCAAGGCCGCATTTAACTTGCTCACTAACATCAGGAATAATTCAATCCCTAAAACAGGGATTAAAAGTGGCCTAGTTTGAGACGAGGAGACGGAGGTGACGAGCCTCAGAAACATACACTACCACAATAAATAAAAAATACAAAACCACATAACTTACGCAAAATAAAATAGGTATATGAAAAAGGGGGGGTTAAAGCCTATCGACTACACGAGGCTACAAGTAACCTTTTTCACCCCCAGACAAAAATATTTTAATCCTTAAAATAGGAGTTACAGTAAACTGCCAGCATAAATACACTGAGAGAAACACACTCCTCAGTGTATATATCCTCAAAATGAAAACGTAAAAGTGAAGATTGAAAATGACAATGAATTAAGTATAGTCATTTGCAGGAACTTGGACTGCAACTTTCACCTCAAGACACTTGTCCTCTTAACCTTACCACCTCACTCCCACGCCCACTAACAACCTCTCTTAACCTTACCACCTCACTCCCACGCCCACTAACAACCTCTCTTAACCTTACCACCTCACTCCCACGCCCACTAACAACCTCTCTTAACCTTACCACCTCACTCCCACGCCCACTAACAACCTCTCTTAACCTTACCACCTCACTCCCACGCCCACTAACAACCTCTCTTAACCTTACCACCTCACTCCCACGCCCACTAACAACCTCTCTTAACCTTACCACCTCACTCCCACGCCCACTAACAACCTCTCTTAACCTTACCACCTCACTCCCACGCCCACTAACAACCACTCTTAACCTTACCACCTCACTCCCACGCCCACACTAACAACCTCTCTTAACCTTACCACCTTGCTCCCACGCCCACTAACAACCTCTCTTAACCTTACCACCTCACTCCCACGCCCACTAACAACCTCTCTTAACCTTACCACCTCACTCCCACGCCCACTAACAACCTCTCTTAACCTTACCACCTCACTCCCACGCCCACTAACAACCTCTCTTAACCTTACCACCTCACTCCCACGCCCACTAACAACCTCTCTTAACCTTACCACCTCACTCCCACGCCCACTAACAACCTCTCTTAACCTTACCACCTCACTCCCACGCCCACTAACAACCTCTCTTAACCTTACCACCTCACTCCCACGCCCACTAACAACCTCTCTTAACCTTACCACCTCACTCCCACGCCCACACTAACAACCTCTCTTAACCTTACCACCTTGCTCCCACGCCCACTAACAACCTCTCTTAACCTTACCACCTCACTCCCACGCCCACACTAACAACCTCTCTTAACCTTACCACCTCACTCCCACGCCCACACTAACAACCTCTCTTAACCTTACCACCTCGCTCCCACGCCCACTAACAACCTCTCTTAACCTTACCACCTCACTCCCACACTCACTAACAACCTCTCTTAACCTTACCACCTCACTCCCACACTCACTAACAACCTCTCTTAACCTTACCACCTCACTCCCACGCCCACACTAACAACCTCTCTTAACCTTACCACCTCACTCCCACGCCCACACTAACAACCTCTCTTAACCTTACCACCTCGCTCCCACGCCCACTAACAACCTCTCTTAACCTTACCACCTCACTCCCACGCCCACTAACAACCTCTCTTAACCTTACCACCTCACTCCCACACTCACTAACAACCTCTCTTAACCTTACCACCTCACTCCCACGCCCACTAACAACCTCTCTTAACCTTACCACCTCACTCCCACACTCACTAACAACCTCTCTTAACCTTACCACCTCACTCCCACACCCACACTTTAACAACCTCAATGTGCCTTTCAGCAAGTATATATGTGAAAATACATATGCAGGTGTGATTATAAGTGTATATTTAAGTATACGTAGCTGCTTAAATATATATGTGCAAGTTTACACTCATGTGTAAGTATATATGTACATATAAGCATTAAGTTTAGAGAGAGTGTGTGTGCTCACCTAATTGTGGTTGCAGGGGTCGACTCATAGCTCCTGGCCCCGCCTCTTCACAGGTCGCTACTAGGTCCACTCTCTCCCTGCTCCATGAGCTTTATCATACATCACTCTCCAGTGTGTGTGTGTGTGTGTGTGTGTGTGTGTGTGTGTGTGTGTGTGTGTGTGTGTGTGTGTGTGTGTGTGTGTGTGTGTGTGTGTGTGTGTGTGTGTGTGTGTGTGCTTTTGAACTCAAATTTACCAACTTGGTCTAGTGAGCAGGATGGTTTTGTCACAAGTCAAGCTTGCTTACTATTTTTTTGTAACAACTCCATAAAAACAAGTATAAACATCTGGCTATTAATATTCCTAACTCATGATAAATAAAAGTAAAGACAATGTGAGCACAGATATATGAGGGAACAAACTAGTGAACGTCCGCCACCTCACAGGTATGAATTAACTCCTGCAACCACAATTAGGTGAGTACACACACACACACACACACACACACAGAAACACACACAAACACAGGCACATTACTTCACTCCGCCTTCGTATGTGTAGCTCCATTTTTTTAGGTACGTGTTCACTGAGCTCACTCGCCATAGTTAACATTAAAATAACACGTAATAGGGAGGGAAGAGCCTCAACCTTATGTTGGGATTACCGCTATCGCATAAATAATAGTAATATATAATAATAATAATCAGTGTATGTTAGCTAGCAGACAAGGTAAAACTATTTGTTATCTGTTAGTGTTAATAGGATTATCTAACCCACGGTCCAGTTTCGGACCAGGCCACCTAAGTTACCTACCTGGACCGGAACGTAACCTAGGAAGCCTGATATCAGTGATTGAACAACTACTGTTGCACCAATGATTGTACACTGTCATAACAACATACTACGGTGAGAGATCTGAGAGAATGTGTAGAATACACCTAGTGAAAGGTAGGGGCGCTGTGGGCACCATAAGAACACTGTATCAACATCCGTGGTCCCAGACTTTTAAAACACCTTATCAGAAAATACAAGAAACACTAATGGGACAAGTGAAGTCTTTAAGAGGAAATTAGACAGTTTTCTCCGCTAAGTGCCGGATCAGCCAGACTGATAGATGTGTGGGCCAGTGGACCGCAAGAAGCAACAACCTGGTAGAACAGGCAAGCACCAGACAAACCTGACCTAGAGCCGAATTTCGAGAGTATATACCTATCAAAGGTATATAAAAAGTACCAGTGCTGAGTATCCACTCAAATACTTTACTGTATTCTAAATCTAAGTAGTGAGTGTAAGACTACAACAGTTAAAGTGTAGTGGAGGACCAGAACCAATGAGCAAAGACCGCGGTGACTTAGCTACCCCCTCCAGTAAAAACCTTTAATTACAAAGTCAACAAACAGAAAGCACAGTGTACCTTTGTACCAGTGCACCAGTTGCAACAACAAAAAACAAAGGAAACTATGAGTAGCGCCCTGCAATTAGTCTGTACATATAAAAGTATCAAAGGCGCCGCCTAGAGAGAACGTCTTCAGCTGACTAAGCAAACACTGCCTAGGGACCCTCACAGCTAATTACTTTTACACGCGTAATTATTTACTCCATCACTGTAAATACATTTCACTATATACAAGACGAGAAAGCCAATTAACTGTACAAAAAATACTATACATGACATCCCGGCGCAATGATGAGTGTAGAGCATCCAGGACAAGTACATGGGAGTCTTACCATGTTAATGATGGTATTCAATATCGAAAAAATGATGAATGAAAGGAACCTCCCGTATGAAGATAGACTTGGGGCCTGAGGGACTGACCACCTAAAAACTTTAAGGGTGATGGACTGATTACATCGTCTTTAAGTATCTTCTGCTTCTATCAACTTTTCTGTACTTGACTGAAGAAGCCTAATGTGTAGGCGAAACGTTTCATAATCTAAATGAGGCCTAACCAAGGATGTATAGAGTTGAAGAACAACCTGAGGACTCCTATTATTTATGCTTCTTGATATGAAGCCAAGGATTCTATTAGCAACATTTGGGTATCTTTACTGCAATAAAGATTGCCAAGTGTTGCACATATGTCTAATTCGTCATGGGAGAGACAGCAGAGCGCTTGGAGATCCACATCGACGCTATCTGCTGTCAAGTACTATCTACTTCTATCTGGATTAAGGACTATCGTATATTGATGTCCGTTGTTTGGTCCTTGTTCACCCAGCAGTAGACAGGTACCTGGGTGTTGGTCGACTGGTGTGGGTCACATCCCGGGGACAAAACTGACCTAATTTGCCTGAAATGCTCAGCATAACGAGGGGCTTTATACATAGTAATATGTCACTGATGTCAGCTATGGTCTGTATACCTTGTACATGTACCTGTAGTAAATAAATATTATTATTATTATTATTATTATTATTATTATTATTATTATTATTATTATTAAGGAATGGAACGGCGTAGGCTATACATAGCAGTTTCGCTGTGTAGAGCTTTATCGAGTCATGATTAAGCAACCCTGAGCGAAAGGTTGACACTCCCACCCCCCCAAGTTAGGTAGAAATTTATCAGGGAACAGAACAAATACTTCGTGACGTGGGTCTTGGGTATATGATAACCCGCCAGTGCCGCTTTTAGTCATCTGACCGAGGCCTTCCACTGGCTTACTGGTCCAGTTTTAAAAACTAAATATAAGCATGGATGGTAACTCAGCTTGAAAACGTATATTATTATTATTACTATTATTATTATACAGGGGGATAATCTTGTTTAAGGAGAGGGTAGCTCCATTTCCTTAAATCAAGAGCCCTTCATCAGTCTGAATGGAGAGGACAGTGTAGCACAAACAGGTACACGTACCATACACGTTCTACTTCACTACCATCCTCTCACTTCTATATATAGATTCACTCTTTCATTCTCCCCTTTTCACATCATTCCATTACTCTGCTCTACCTTATACACGCTGAAAATCAGCGTGTGTATGATGTATAAGCATGTAATGCAGATCAAACAGGATATATATATATATATATATATATATATATATATATATATATATATATATATTATTGTGCCCACGAACGAGTGGTATTGATCAATAACAACACTGCAACTAGCCAAGGACTCGAACCTATGCTGCTTTGTCCTGCCTCATGGTGGGCGAAAACTCATGACGCCTTAATCCACTGGACCATACAATTGTATGGTCCAGAGGATTAAGGCGTCATGAGTTTTCGCTCACCAAGAGGCAGGCCAAAGCAGCATAGGTTCGAGTCCTTGGCTAGTCGCAGTGTTGTTACTGATATATATATATATATATATATATATATATATATGTGTGTGTGTATGTCGTGGCGAATAGGTAAAACTTAAGATTTTTGCTTAAATATTTAGCAAGGTTCTTGCCGAATAAGGCAAGCGAAAATTTGTGTATGCAATAATTTCACAAAAATCATTCTGAACCTAACAAAAAAAAATATATTTCATCGTGTTTGTTTATTATTAAATTACTGTAAACTTGTATCAAGTAGAGTCATTTGCTAAGAGCATGTATAAACAGTAACCAATGGTGGAGAGTTATCAGTGGAACACTGACGATACCATCAAGCATCCTAATAAGGTTTTATCAGCTACGGGAGCTTTGAAGAGACAGAACCCATACACAGCTTTAAGGATAGGTATAATAGGGCTCAGTCGGCTAGGGATGAGACCAGTAGCGGCCAGCAGAGGCGGGGCCAGGAGCTGAGACTCGATCCCTGCAGCCACGATTAGGCGAGTTGGAATACTTGACAATACGTTCATTGTGGTAGTGGTCGTCTGGCAGCCCAGACTGACACAACACCCAGTACGATCACCATCCTGTGTGATGGTATGACAGGGAAACACCCACCATTTGTGCCCACTGTGTATAGCAGCACACTGCTGATGTATCCAGTTAAATAAAAAATGTTATAGTAATGAGTGTTTGACGTGCACGTTAAGCTTGCACAAAGATTATAAAGCTATAAAAAGTGGAAAGATACAAGTTAAGCAGAGATGTAAGTAAATCCTTGCTTTTGTACCGTCATGATCCTTCATAACCATACCCCCGGCCGGGATTGAACCCGCGGTCATAGAGTCTCAAAACTCCAGCCCGTCGCGCTAGCCACTAGACCAGCGGGTTCAATCCCGGCCGGGGGTATGGTTTATTTGCAATCGTGTCATTACGATTTCTTAAGTCATCCTTCATAACCCCTGGCAAGCAAAGTAATCAACTCTCCATTTTTATCACTATTTTAGTTTTCACTTTTATAAGCTTTGGGTGAAATTAAGTCAAGCTTTTTTAACGTGTAATGATTCAATATATTGGATGTGATACTGATATTATTATTATTATTATTATTATTATTATTATTATTATTATTATTATTGTTACGGGGAAGAACGTGGGAATGGGATGTAATCAAGTTTAATACCAGGAACGGTTGGGGGAACGCCAGTTCCTTTGATCAAGCGAAGTTCAAGAAGTCTGAGATTATTATTCCCGAAGGGACTAATAATCTGAATAGGCCACACGAAGTAACCTACTTTCTTTGAGTTCTCCCCAGTAGACTAATTACCAGGTATGTTTAACAATTCGCAAAAGGGCGGAATTATTTACAAACATCTTAGCCACAGCAGGATTCGAACCTGCGCACACTGCGTCTGGCTGTGTAGCAAAAGTATAGACATGTATTTACTGCTAGATGAGAAAGGCAGCAGGTGTCTGGAGACTTGTGCATACGTCTCTTCCCACCCAATGTTCCACCAGTTATTTTTAATTGCAGGCCTACTGGCCCATACTTAGCAGGTCTTTCTCATATTCAATCACTCCCATCAATATATTTACCCAACCTATTCTTATATCTATCTAATGAATTAGCTTTGGATTATCAGTCAAATATAGAGATGAAATACACTCCTGATTGCAGGTAGTGGGCAGTGTGAGCTGTGATAAGGGAAGTGTGAGGCGTGGTAAGGCAAGTATAATATGTGGTGTAGCGGGGCAGGGTGAGTGACTGCGTGTTGTATGTTGGTCTCCTCACCACCAAGACTCATCTTACTACTGCTTTTAACTATGACCTTCACCTCCCTCCCTCCCACTCACCTACACTCATTACCAGCCCAGAACAACACCGCCACAACCACATGCATCAACATCACCACACTAAACATTCCATACACACACACACACACACACACACACACACACACACACACACACACACACACACACACACACACACACACACACACAAATATATATATATATATATATATATATATATATATATATATATATATATATATATATATGTATATATATATATATATATATATATATATATAGTAGTTTGGAAGTTAGGAGGAGGTGCGGAATTACCAAAACTGTTGTCCAGAGGGCTGAGGAAGGGTTGTTGAGGTGGTTAGGACATGTAGAGAGAATGGAGCGAAACAGAATGACTTCAAGAGTGTATCAGTCTGTAGTGGAAGGAAGGCGGGGTAGGGGTCGGCCTAGGAAAGGCTGGAGGGAGGGGGTAAATGAGGTTTTGTGTGCGAGGGGCTTGGACTTCCAGCAGGCATGCGTGAGCGTGTTTGATAGGAGTGAATGGAGACAAATGGTTTTTAATACTTGACGTGCTGTTGGAGTGTGAGCAAAGTAACATTTATGAAGGGATTCAGGGAAACCGGCAGGCCGGACTTGAGTCCTGGAGATGGGAAGTACAGTGCCTGCACTCTGAAGGAGGGGTGTTAATGTTACAGTTTAAAAACTGTAGTGTAAAGCACCCTTCTGGCAAGACAGTGATGGAGTGAATGATGGTGAAAGTTTTTCTTTTTCGGGCCACCCTGCCTTGGTGGGAATCGGCCAGTGTGATAATAAAAATAATAATAATAATAATAATAATTATATATATATATATATATATATATCATGTGGTTTACCCGAAGTTTACCTAGAGAGGGTTTCAGGGGTCAACGCCCCCGTGGCTCGGTCTGAGACCAGGCCTGCTTGTTGTTTTTAAGGTATATTGAAGCCGTATGAGCCATATATTACTAGTGACCGACCCGTGGCAAGCCAGACTTCCAGCTTCCCTGATGACTGATCATACACACTCAGGCAAGCGTAGGTGGACCTGGGATCCTGATAATAATGATGAATAAGACACGGGTGCAACAGTTACATATATTTATTCCCGATATGTTCCGTTTACATAGTATAGGTTTACTGTTCAACATTATAGAGCTGAATATTTCTCAAGGCTGATGGATTCATCACAACATCTTCACGTCTCCTCTCCTTTACTGCCTCCAAATTAATCACCTCTAAATTTAAGTGAAGAATATAGGTGAATTATAAGTACTCACCTAATTGTGGTTGCAGGGGTCGATTCATAGCTCCTGGCCTCGTAATTGTTGCAATGTGTTGCTCATTCAGAATTTGGATCTTGACAGTGTTTTCAATTCAGTGGGTTAACTGAACACACTTTTTCGTAATTAAAATAATAATAATAATCCACTGTTTCCACCGCATCTTCCACTCCATAAATTTGTTTATTATTAATTGATACTTTACTCATTCTAGACTATATTACGTGTGCTTTGAAACTGTGTAAATAATTTAAATATTTTACCCAGTTTTTGCGAGCAGTAAAGGATGTTTGTATATTGCCTTAAGAACATAAGAATTGAGGAACACTGCAGCAGGCCTACTGGCCCATACTAGGCAGGTTCTTCTCAAAACCAACAATTTCCACCCACCCATTCATCTGACGGTCTAAGCTTTTCCCTAAGCTTCGAAAGATGTTACCAACATTAGTGAGTGTACTTCTAAAAGTTACTATGATACACACTACCAGTATCCTCACGTAATGTTCAATGTCAACATTCTTGTCCTACATAATGGCAAAGAACCAATTTTTATATACGCATTACGTTTTATTCTAAGAGGTTTATCATAACTCTGTTTAGAACGACCACTCTTCATAGTGTTATTATAGGTTAATATTTATAATTATTCTCAGTGTCTATCTGGAGAGAGTTCCGGGGGTCAACGCCCACGCGGCCCGGTCTGTGACCAGGCCTCCTTAGGTCAGTGTCCCAGGATGCGACCCACACCAGTCGACTAACACCCAGGTACCCATTTTACTGATGGGGAACATAGACAACAGGTGGAAAGAAACACGTCCAATGTTTCTACTCTGGCTGGGAATCGAACCCAGGCCCTCACCGTGTGAAGCGAGAGCGTTAACCACCAGGCCACCAGAGCCTGGTGTCATCTAAACTCTCCTAACAAGTCGTCGTAAAATTCTCTGTCCTATGTGCGGCTTATTTATGTATTCTTCCAGTTACGGTGTTGTGCCTTTAAGATCTCATTATCTAATTTCATCTAGCCACTAACAATACTCTCACTATATTTTTTAAACGGGTGGACCGGTATGCCAGTGGAAGGCCTCGGTCAGGTGACCAAAAGCTCCAGCTGCGGGGTCATCATATGACTGATGAGACCTGCGTCAGGAAACACTTGTCCTGTTTCCTGACAAACCTTACCTACCTACCACGGGTAACACTGTATAATGGAGATTGATAACATTCCAGACAATTAGTGAGAACAAATAGTTCAGAAACCTGACAAGTTGAAAAATGAGACACTTGTGTTGAGTCTATCAATCTTGATAAAATGATTGATGGACTGAACACATCGACTCAAGGCTGAGGGACTGATTACCTCAAACTCCTCCTCGTCTTCCACCTTTCTCTGCACTGAACTGAAGAAGCTACTGGCTGGCGAAACGTTTCCATAATAAAGATAACCAAATATTGCATAAGTGTCTCATTTATCAAGACAATTAGTGAAGACCGGCAGCAAAGACGGTAACCATACTGGAACAAGACTAACGCGCTCCTACCCTTCATGTTGTACCTTTCAGTGGGTCAACATATCTGTGGGTGATTCCTGGCTTACCTTTATACCTTTGATATACCTTTGAAGAGTTTCGAGAGCTTCACTACCCTCCAAGCCCGGCCATGGGCCAGGCTTGTCTGACGTTTGCGTAGTCATCCAGGCTGTTGCTGCTGGAGGCCCGCTGCTCCACATATCCATCACAGCCTAGTTGATCTGGCATCTGGTGAAGATATGTGTCCAGTTTCCTCTTGAAGGCTTCAACACTTGTTCCACCCGTGTTTCTGATATCTTCTGGTAAGATGTTGAATAGTCTGGGACCCCGGATGTTGATACAGTGTTCCCTTGTTATCCCCACCGCACCCCTGCTCCTCACTGGGTTTATTTTACACTTCCTCCCACATCTCTCACTCCAATATGTTGTTATGGCAGTGTGCAGATTTGGGACCAAGCCCTCGAGTACTTTCCAGGTATATCATCATGTACCTCTCTCTCCTCTGCTCCAGTGAGTACATGTTCAAGACTTGAAGGCGTTCCCAGTAATTTAGGTGCTTTACTGGCTCAATGTGAGCCGTAAACGATCTGTATATTCTTCCAGCTCTTATGGCCCCCGCCCCACGGTCTCAAACCAACCCTCTTAGTTGACTCCCTGGATATGCCTTCGTTTTCCCAGAAACTTCATTTAGGTGTACCGTAGCTGGGTTGTTAGCGTATTCAGCTTACACTTTGAGGTTCGATCCCCGGTACGGGTGGAAATATTACGACGTGTTTCTTTAAGACACCTGCTGTCCCTGTTCACCTAGCAGTAAAATAGATATCCGAGTTTTAGTCGACTGGTGTGGGTCGCATCCTGGGAACAAAACTGACTTTATTTATTATTTATTATTATTATTTATTATTATTATTTATTATTATTATTACTGTTATATGAATGATATATAATACCTGTGTTTTAATCTGCACACAGAAATCACTCCCTATGAAAGCAAAAGACTGGGCAATATACCCCCAATGAAAAGTACGGGCCCCATTAGTACACTAAGAAAAAACACAGTAAGTGTCCGAGACCCAAGACTGTTCAACAGCCTCCCACCATGCATAAGGGAAACTACCAGTAGACCCCTGGCTGCCTTCAAGAGGGAGCTGGACAAATACCCAAAGTCGGTGCCGGATCAGCCGGGCTGTGGTTCCTATGTTGGACTACGTGCGGCCAGCAGTAACAGCCTGGTTAATCAGGCCCTGATCCACCGGGAGGTCTGATCGTGGACCGGGCCGCGGGGACGTGGATCCCCGGAATACCTTGCAGGTAGGTAGGCAAGATTCGTCAAGACTTCGGTGTTCTTCATCTAAGACTGAGGGATTGATTACCTCGTCTTTTGTATACTGTTTTACAGTCTTCCCATTATGTCCTTGAATTTGTATTGAAAAAGCCACTGGATGGCGAAACGTCTACAAAATTATTAAGTGAACCGGTAAACCCGTATAGGTCATTCATAGAAGCTAGTGGTGGAGGGTGAATATTTAGTGTGGTAATGGATAGACAGAGGCGGGCACAAGGCGAGGTCATCAACACAACGAGGTCATCAAAGAAATAATAAAAAGTAGGTCAACTCGTAACTTAGAGGTCTGTTCTTCACATGCACTCACGCAAAGTGTTGCTTGCTCCCGGTATACACTCTCTCTCACGCTTAACACTTCACGCACGCTCACACCCTCCTTGCCCACGAACATCTAAATTCCTGTTAAGTAAAAGGACACAAGTACAACTAATGCGACATTTTACTATGGCAACGTTTCGCTCTCCAGGAGCTTTGTCAAGCCTTGACTGCAACGGCCTGAGGCATTAGTTGCATTTGTTTCCTTTTTACCTAACATATTGTGGGTAATTCTACCAACATTATTATATCTAGGTTCCAGAATCCACGCACACCACAATACAAACAACATAACGCATCATATAGAGATTCCCTGGCAAATCTGAGATGCAAAATGCCGCCAATAAAAAGTAGGGGCGCCATTGGTACACTAAGAGAAAACACCATAAGTGTCCGGGGCCCAAAACTGTTCAACAGCCTCCCATCAAGCATTAGGGGAATTGCCAATAAACCCCTGGCTGCCTTCAAGAGAGAGCTGGACAGATACCTAAAGTCAGTGCCGGATCAGTCGGGCTGTGGCTCGTACGTCGGACTGCGTGCGGCCAGCAGTAACAGCCTAGTTGATCAGGCCCTGATCCATCGGGAGGCCTGGTCATGGACCGGGCCGCGGGGGCGTTGATCCCCGGAATAACCTCCAGGTAATCCAGGTAACCTTCAAGAACCCCCCCAAAAAAAGCCATGTATGATCTTTCAATTCCCAAAGACTTTTTTTTTTTTCACTTTTGATGAATATGAAGTATTCTGGTCCTGGGGTTAAGTGAATGGACACACTACCAATGGCTTCTCCAGCCGAATGAAATCAGAAATTTCGGCAATAATGGCAGAGTTTTAGGTCTCATTCATAAACATTTCTTCTGGAGTGTGGATTTCTAGTGTGATAACGGCTCAGTGAACACAGAGTCATACTGTAACCTCGGTATTTCTCTCATTTTGTTGCTGTCATCAGTATAGATGCTGTCTTCTAGCAAGAGCCCAGTACTGGATGTGGTTTTAATAATAATCTATATTTCTACAAGTACATGATACAACTTATACATTCCTAACTGACATCATTGACATACTATATAGAAAGCTCCTTGTTATGTAGAGCATTTCGGTAAAGTTAGGTAAATTTTTGCCCCAGGATGCGACTAACAGGGAACAGGGACAGTAGGTGTCTTAAGGAAACACTCCCTATGTTTTCACCCGTACCGGGGATCGAACCACGGACCTCAGTGTGTGAGCTGAGTGTGCTATTAGCCGAGCTACGGGACACCAAGCTTTCACACGAGAAAAAAAAAGCTTAAGTGTTTCTTTCACCTTCATTAACAACTTTCCTACTCTCTCTAGGTGTCCTTAATTCTGCACGATGCACCGAATCTTAAGTGTTTTCCTTCTCTCTAACCAATATTTCTTTTCGCCCCTGAGAAATATTGAGAACTTTGAGACGTTCAGTAATTCATCTACACCTGTAGAACGAGCATTTTTATCATTCTACCTCGCGTCTTCTCTCTCTTTTTTTCCCCTTTAATGTCATGGATCTGGTGGACACTGTGTCACTGAGCTCATTCTCTTAAATTCAGGCTATTCATACCATCGTCCCAATATATTTCAGGAAGGTCATGATATATTTCGTCCCAGTTAATGCATTTATTATTGTGAAAATGCTGAATACACTCTCGTGACCGTGTTCTGCTTCTTGGGATCAATGTTTATGCAGGTTTGAACTTCAATTAGGTTGCGTAACACCATTTTGGAACTTATACCTGAAGTATCTCAAGAAACGTTATCGAAAGAGCAGAAATTAACAGAGAATGGTCATGGAACTAAGGGAAGTGAACTACAAGAAGAGATTACAGACAACTGAAGGTAATGGTAGTACAGAAGAACCAGGGAAAACACGTTTACGACATGCACGATACCCAGGGGATTTAACATGGTGGACAGGTTTATGACAGGCGGGAAACGAGTTAAAAGACAGGAAAGAGCCACACATATACCGGCAAATATTTCTTTAACTTCAATATGGTAAAAAAAATGACAACTTTAAGAACCAGTATGATAGAACCCAAGAGCTAAGTCTCAACTCCTGCAACCACAAATAGGCACAAGAGAGTACATAGAAAAGACTGCAGAAGACTTGGAAGTCCCCACCGAGGATATGTACTGAGCAGAACTATCCGCTTCTACCTGGATTAAGAACTATCGTGTATTATCTAGGACTCGAGGTATACAAGGCAAGAATGGAAAAGCATGCAGATAACGAGGGCCTAGCGACAACACCTTTGTGAAGACTAGTCACAGGATCCCTCAGTGTGTGGTCTCTCGTATTGAACCACAGTCACCGCACACACCTCATTTACCCCAACCCCCTCCCTTCCTCAACCATGTATGGCCCCTCCTCCTCCACCCCCTCCATGGCTGCCTCTTCCCCTCCCCTTCCTCAAATCGTCCCTAACTCAACACTGATTACTATACTTGCCATTGTTTATAAACATTGCTAGTATTATATCTCTAACATATGTTTTAGGTTACGGTGATCTCAACTCTCACAGCTACTCCCTCCATCCCCACAGTGTATGGTTGGCACCAAGATGTGTGTGGCACTAGGGTGTGTGTGGTACCAGGCCGGAGATGGCACAGACAGAGCAAGTTGCTAAGTAAGTAAGTAAGTAAGTTTATTCAGGTATACACAAATACAGTTACATAGAATTATCATACATAGCAGCATATGTGTAGAGAACCTGGGATAACCCAAAAAAGTCAGACAGAGTGACTTATTTCCATTGGGGTCCTTTTACCTTATTATTATAGTATAAAGGTTATAATATTTTCTTATTATTCTACAATGAAGATAACATCTTATTATCATACTAAAAAGACTATCTGCTACACCAAGGTCATTAAGACTATCTACAATACGAGGGTCATTACAAGGAATAAGGTAAAATTTACACGTATGTTACCTAAAAAATAGAAAATCATTCCCCTCCCTTTCTGTAGCTACATTCATCAGACACCTTTTGGCACTCTTCTTGAACTGGTTCACGCTATGACTGGCTTTGACATGTGCGGGTAGTCTGTTCCATTCCTTTATTGCTGTACAATAAAAGGTGTTTGAAGCCTGGCCACTGACTGTGGGTACTACAAAGTTGTGCTCTCTCCCCCTAGTACTATGATTGCTTTGGTTCCCAACCTTGACAAAATTGACAGCAAGATATTCTGGACATTGTTTGTGAGCAATTTTATAAACATGATTTAGCTTCAGTTGTTTTACTCTGTCTTCAACATTCAGCATATCCAACTGCTGTAATTCATCCTGGCCTACATGTTCTCTTGGTCCCAGCCCCAGGATGAATCTTACGATTTTGTTCTGGGTGATTTGCAGTCTATCTTTCAGTTTTTTTGTCAAGGCAGAGTACCAAGAAGAGCAAGCGTAATCCATATGGCATTGTATAAGGGCTAGACATAGGGTCCTGCGAGCCTCAGTAGGTAGACACTGTGCTTGTCTATACAGGAACTTCAGTTTGGCATTCGCTTTCTTTACTACACTGTTCCCTATCAATTCTCCTGACATGCATGGGTCAAAGGGGATTCCCAAATATTTTACTGATGAAACCAAAGTGATGGGCTCCCCATTACATTGAACATTAAAATTATTTACCCTTCTCAGTTTATGTTTCGTGCCAAAGAGAATGGCTTCAGTTTTCCCTAGGTGTAATGATAGTTTGTTGTCTACTAACCATTTGCTGCAGGACTCCAGTTCCAGTGTTAAAACATTAGCAATATCTTGTGGGTCTTTACCTGACACTAACAGAGCACTGTCATCTGCATACAGTAGAAGTTTGCACTTGACACTGATAGGCATATCAGGCGGGAACTTCTTCAGTCCTAGAACTTTCCGCTAAGACTGAAGTCCAAGCCACTTGTGGCGGAACGTTTCGTCAATAAATGTATTGCACTGTGCATCTGTGTTTATCTACATATTAGTGGACACCACCATACCCTTCCCTTCAATGGAAATATACAAGGACCCCAATGGAAATAAGTCACTTTGACTTTTTTGGGTTGTCATAGGTAATTTACACTATGTATAACTGTGCTTATGTGTACCTGTGACTAAATAACCTAACTTACTGGTAGCTGAGAGACACACGCAGCCCCGCGACCTAACCTCACACAATAATTAGATACTCCTGCCAGTGTATCACCTTACATGACCTTACCTCGTCACCTGGCCCTGTCTGGGTTGACCTGGTCATGTCTGGGGTGACCTGGTCCTGTCTGGAGTGACCTGGTCCTGTCTGGAGTGACCTGACACTGTCTGGAGTGACCTGGCCCTGTCTGGAGTGACCTGGTCCTGTCTGGGTGACCTGGTCCTGTCTGGAGTGACCTGGTCATGTCTGGGGTGACCTGGTCCTGTCTGGAGTGACCTGGTCCTGTCTGGAGTGACCTGACCCTGTCTGGAGTGACCTGGCCCTGTCTGGAGTGACCTGGTCCTGTCTGGGGTGACCTGGTCGTCTGGGGTGACCTGGTCCTGTCTGGAGTGACCTGGCCCTGTCTGGGGTGACCTGGCACTGTCTGGGATGGCCTGGCCTTGCCATCTAGCAGACATATAAACTGGCTACTTCACTTTTTTTTGTTAGTGTGACTTAGTATATGATCCAAGTCGGACCGAAACGTCGTCGTAAGCTCCTCCTCCTCTCCTATGTGCGGGTTGTGTGTATAGAGCAGCCTGTTAGGTTAGGTCGTCCATCCCTTGTGAATTAAACTTTGATTAATTTGCATATGAAAAAATACGAAGAAGTGCTCGCTAAGCAATAGAGTTGTAGATACGTGAACATACTGGTAGATGGAGTTACTGAGCATGACCCAGTAGGACTCCTGCAGCGTTTGTTTCTCGTGAGAAATGATATGGTGATACCGACAAGATGTGGAAAAAAGGCACCTATGTACAGTTCAGGACATTTATTAAATGTCTTGAACTGTTTGATATAATGGCTTCCTCTCACTCAATAAGTTTAATTTGTGGAATAATGGGGTTTAAAGCTTATCGACTACACTAAAGTCACTAAGACTGCACATAACCTCACCACCAGACACGAATATTTTGATCTCTACAACAACAACAACAACAATAATAATAATAATAATAATAATAATAATAATAATAATAATAATAATAATAATGTCCTGATTTACTATAAGTACATGTACAAGGTACAGTATACAGGCCTAGCTGACATCAATGACATACTATTATATAGAAAGCCCCTTGTTATGAAGAGCATTTCCTCCAAATTAGGTCAGTTTTGTCCCAGGATGCGACCCACACCAGTCCAAAAACTCTCAGGTACCCATTTTACTGATGAGTGAACATGGACAACAGGGAATCAAGTAAACTCTCAGTATATATACGCTGAGAGAGGTATACCTCTCAGTGTATATATTCTGTGCTGGTCTAGCAGAGCCTATGTTGATAATTGTATGGTAAACTATCGACAAGTTGATGATTAAGACACATGTGCAACAGTTAGGTATCTTTATTGTTGAAACTTTCACCTACACAGTAGACGTCTTCAGTCACATACAGAGGCATTTCAAAACATTTCAACAACATTTTGAAACATTTCAACAACAAAAATACCCAACATGTGTCTTAGTAGAGCCTGGGGAAGGTCTGTAGACTGAAAATATTCACATTATTTCACACACACACACACACACACACACACACACACACACACACACACGAACATAAGAAAGGAGGAACACTGCAGAAGGCCTGTTGGCCCATACTTGGCAGGTTCTTTACAAAACTAACCCACTAACAGAACATTTGCCCAACCCACTTTCAGTGCTACCCTAACAATAAGCTCTGTCAAATCTATTAAGCTCTGTCACACACACACACACACACACACACACACACACAATTTCTTATATTTGTGTAGGAAACACTAGGATGACAGATGTGGGAGACAATTAAAAAACAGGTATCAGACTCACGCGCCTGGCTACACTGATCCAGTGTAATTATATACTCAACCAGTGTGATTTCTGCTTCATAAACGAAGATTTCTTTTTTTTAGCGAAAATTAGTTGTAAAATAAAAAGTGGAAGATTAAATATAAACAACGTCACGTGCGTCCAATGTGATATACCTTTACGGGAACACGAAATATGCAAACTACTATTTAACAGATGTTTACCTGTTAATGATTCTTGGGATAATTACCCCTATGGTTCCTTGATGTTTCCCCTACATATATTCTGTCGCAGCCTCCACAAGGTATAGTGTAAACTTCTACAATGAATGGTTCGTGGTGGTTCGATTTTGTCATGGTTAGATCCCTTATGGAAGTGCTGGATTCGATGGTGACTCGAGTGTTAGTTTGTGCGAGTACCTTAGAAATTTTCAGCTGGCCCAGTGGCTAGCGCGTCGGTCTGGAGTTTTATGACTCTGATCGCGGGTTCTATCCCCGCCCGTGGTATGGTTTATTTGCAATCGTGTCATTACGATTTCGTGAGTTATGTTGGGAAGGATTATAACTTTGTTACGAGTGGTGTTGGTGCGTGGAGAATAATCTGAAGAGCTTTTTCTTGCAGTCCTTGATGAAGAAAGAAAGGAAAATGTAGATCAGTGAATGTTTGATGTATGTAAGTACATTCCTCGTCAAGAAACTCAGGACTACAAATTCATACTAGGCAGGTCCTTCTCAAACCCAAACCCACTAAAACAATATTTGCCCATCCCATTTTCAATGATAACCCTATTAAATAAGCCTTAATAACATTATTATTATAGGAATGGACATTTACCCCAAGGTGGCACACAAGAGAAGACGTGTTCTGGACCATGTAATCAATGGTTATAATCAATAACCATATTTTATGAAGGGGTAGACGGGTAAGCCAGTGGAAGGCCTCGGTCAGATGGACAAAAGCTCCAATGGCGGGTCATCATATGATTAAAGGCCTGCGTCAGGAAACACTTGTCCTGTTTCCTGACAAACTTTACCTAACCCTGACCATGCGTGTAGTACTGAAGAGGCTGACCAGGACAAGCTTGAAAGATACACCAGTGTTATGCTGAACTGACCAGTGTAATATGATCAACCACCTCCCTTGTTGTCCATCATGTTAGGTAAGGGGATCCCTTTCCATCACCCCTGTTGCCCACCATGTTAGGTAACGCGGCTCTCGCTATTACACCTGCTGTCCATGTTAGTAACGAGCCTCTCTACACGGTGGTAAGTTCCAGAAGAACTCAAATGGAACACTGTAGACAAAACTCAAGAGGATCATCAAACAGAACGAAAGGAACACGTGAAAAACTTGGTAATAACTATGCCAGCTGACCTTTCTTTCAAAGAACATAATAAGACAAAGGTCATGACAGCCAGGAGGATGATAGGGTGGGTATTGAGAACCTTTAAAACAAGGGAAATAATGCCAGTGGTGACACTTTTTAAATCGCTATTGTTCCCCCATTCGAAATATTGCTCAGTGCTGACGGCCCCGTTCAAGGCAGAAGAAATATCAGAGCTGGAACAAGTACAGAGATCGTTTACGGCCCGCATAGAGCCAGTGAAGTACGTATTTAAATTACTGGGAACGTCTTAAAATCTTGAACAGGTATTCACTGGAGAGGAAGTGAGAGAGATACATGATAATATATACCTGGAAGGTACTCGAAGGACTGGTCACAAATCTGCACTCTGTCATAACATATCTGAGAGATGTCGTGTGGGGTTCGAATGCTAGAACTGGGTAAAATCATATACTTCGGACGGCTGTTAACGTATAATTATGAGTACTAAAGGAGGAACGCCAAGCCTGACCCATCGTCTCTGATACCCTGCTCTGAACTGCCATATCGTGCCCGGAGGGCGAGCGGCATTCAAACATCATGGTATGGTCAGCAGAATGGCTCAATAACGGTCAGTGATCACGAAAGATGGTGAATCAGTAACGGTTGGTGTAAGTCACATACTACTGACACTACTGGTAACTGATACTAAGCCTCAATAGTATCAGTTACCAGTAGTGTCAGTAGTGACTCATACCAACAGTTACTGATTCTACTGAGAAAGAGAGAGATGTGGGAGGAAGTGCAAGATAAGCCAAGTGAAAAGCAAGAGTGCGGTAGGCACAATAAGAGAACATTGTATCAACATTCGTAGCCCCATATTATTCATCATACCAGAAGATATCAAAAACATGGCTGGAACAAGTGTTGACGTCTTCAAGAGAAAACTGTACAAATATCCTCACCAGGTGCCAGATCAACCAGGCTGTGATGGATATGTGGGGCGGCAGGCCTCTAGGCTAGCACCAGACGAGTCTGGCCCATAGCCGGGCTCCGGGAGTAGAAAAACTCTCGAAACTCAAAGCTAAAGGTATATATATACTATCCATCATGTTAGGTAACGGGACTCGTTTCCATCACCCCTGTTGTCCATCATTTTACTAATGGGATCCCACTCCATCATCGTAAATCCTCACCAACACTCCTTTTCTCATCCCCTCCCTCCAACACTCCTCCCCCTCTTTAACATCCATAATCAACACTCTTAACCCCTCTCTCCTTCCCAACACGTGAATTTCTCCAAACTCTCTTCTCACCCAGTGATCCCCCTCCCCCACCTCTCTCTTCTCTCGCACACGAGTCGCTCGGGTCAGAGGAAAACAGTGAGGTAGGCAGGTAGGTAGCCAAGCAGCGAGGAACAAAGAGTATTGTGTAAGAGTGTGTGTGTGTGGAGTGTGTGTGTGTGGAGTGTGTGTGTGTGGAGTGTGTGTGTGTGTGGAGTGTGTGTGTGTGTGTGTGTGTGTGTGTGTGTGTGTGTGTGTGTGTTTCTAAGAAAGACACCCCTTTAGATTGATAAACTGAACACATCTCCAGGCTGAGGGACTGATTACCTCCATCTCCTCATCTTCCACCGTTCTTCCCTGTTTTGGACTGATGAAGCCACTGACTGGATCCACAATAAAGATTCACAATTGTCTCATTCCTCAATCTGTGTTTTCCAAACGATTTATATAAATACCACCAAGTTGTGTTTGTTGGGGATGGGGTGAGACTTAGCTCCCGGCCCTGCCTCCTGGACTACTTTGATCAGCATCATTAATGTCTGGCTTCTTGGGTCTTCTCATATATGGTGATGAAGCTGTGTATTAAGGCAGCCTCCACCAGTGCCTCATCCAAGTCATACCACTTTCCACCGTCCTCATACTAAAAACGTGTGTGCGTGTGGGATTCTTTAGATTTTGTCACCGAAGTGGCTAGTTTATCGTGTACCTCATATCCATCTTGTGGAGGGTAGCGCAAGAGTACATGGATACACAAAAGACCTAGGAACTAGGCTCCGAAAGGGGATAACAGGATCACATCTGGATTTATATCTACAGTTCATTTATCTGTTACAAGCAAATATAGGAAATTTGCTTAACATACTTGTGTGGGAGGGGTTGGTAGGTGTGGTGATAATGCTGTGGTGAGAGTGGTAGACTGTTGTAACCTGTGTTGTCCACCCCTCCCTCACCTACCACCACCTGTCTCACCTTCTCTCCCTCCCTACCTCTCTGCCTTTCCCTCTTCTTCCACCCCTCCTGGTATGACGCCCTCTCCCACCTGGTACTACAGGTGGGTCCAGCTGCCTGGTCCTCCTCTCACCGCAACAATGGTAATCACCATGAATACAACAGAGTGTACGGCTATCAATACTTAACAAACAACAAGCACACTTCACAGAAGGTCACATGCAAGCAGGAGGGCGTTGAGTCAACATATAACGGAGCCAACAATAAATGGTAATTTTACAAGATTTGATCTTTAAGAACACAGAGCAACTAACTAAGCGTCACCATGACTCAAGAAATCGTAATGACACGATTGCAAACAAACCATACCCCCGGCCGGGATTGAACCCGCGGTCATAGAGTCTCAAAACTCCAGCCCGTCGCGTTAGCCACTAGACCAGCTAACCACAATAAGATTCATCCAACTAGGTATATTTCTACACCATAGGAAGGTTAGCACAGGCACCACTGTGACCACAAATGCAAGTTTTTATAGACGAATCTGTAAAAACTTGCATTTGTGGTCACAGTGGTGCCTGTGCTAACCTTCCTATGGTGTAGAAATATACCTAGTTGGATGAATCTTCTTGTGGCTAGCTGGTCTAGTGGCTAACGCGACGGGCTGGAGTTTTGAGACTCTATGACCGCGGGTTCAATCCCGGCCGGGGGTATGGTTTGGTAAGCGTCACCACTATACCTTGTTGGGTAAAATAACACATGTGCAACTAATGCGACGTTTGACTGTGGCAACGTTTCGCTCTCCAGGAGCTTTGCCAAGCCGTTGGGGAGGTAACGGCTTGACAAAGCTCCTGGAGAGCGAAATGTTGCCAAAATAAAATGCCGCACTAGTCTGACATCTGTCCTTTAACATAACATGTGGGTAATTCTACCAATAATATTACACCACTATAATTTGTCTCACCACAACTACAAGGGGTGAATACGATAATGGTATACAATACCGACAAGTTGATAAGACATATATGCATCAGTTAGGCATCTTTAATCTCAAACGTTTCGCCTACACAATAGGCTTCTTTAGTCGAGTATACATGGGAGGCAGAAGCAGTAGAGGGGTAAAGACAATGTAATTAATCCATCACTCTTGAAAACGTAGTTTAGAAGTGGTCAGTCCTTCAGCCTGAAGAAGAGGTCTGCTCCATAGTCTGGAACAATGTGAAGCTGAAGCAACAGTATGGAGACTTGTATACTGTCAAAGTTGAAGTGCAGATAATCTTGACGACAGGAGAGGTGGAGCCCACAGCCACAAGGACCGGAGAAGGCCGAGATGCATGAACAAGATGAAATGGCATATTGCCGACAAGTCCCTAAGAGCATGACACTGTTGCAAAAGAAGCTTCTATATTGAAAATAGTACAAAATGCCGACAAGTTGATTAAGACACATGTGCAATAGTTACGTATTTTTATTGTTGAAATGTTTCTCCTACACACTAGGTTTCTTCGAGGTCTTCCACCTCACCCTAGACAGTATTTAAGACTCCATTCTCATGCTTCAGCTTCATATCGTTCCAAGGAACGTACGTAATATGGATGATAGGCTAAGTTTAGGTTCAGAAAGGATATAGGAAAGAATTGCTTTGGAAATCTAAAGCCAAGACAAGAGTGTCTAAGTGTGCGCAATAAGGCTAACCGATTACTTGGATATATATCGGTCCTAAGACCTTGGTCACTCATAATACTTATTTGGCGTGACCAAGGTCTCTGGACCTAAACGTGTATGTATCTGTGTCCTTTCATCCAACACGAGTGAAATATAAATAAAATATAAGGACGCGTACACAAGGACGAAACAGAAGTGGTGTGTTGATGGGGAGACAGCAGTGAATATAATCAATACTGTGAAGTGTATTAAGTCACAGCAGTGAATATAATCAATACTGTGAAGTGTTTTACGTCACAGCAGTGAATATAATCAATACTGTGAAGTGTATTAAGTCACAGCAGTGAATATAATCAATACTGTGAAGTGTATTAAGTCACAGCAGTGAATATAATCAATACTGTGAAGTGTATTAAGTCACAGCAGTGAATATAATCAATACTGTGAAGTGTTTTACGTCACAACAGTGAATATAATCAGTACTGTGAAGTGTATTTAAGTCAATATAACATGAAGTGTATTAATATAATCAATACTGTGAAGTTAATAGTCAGCACTGTGGCACGAGTGGAGTGGTGAGGTCAGCAGGGAGGGTGGAGCTAACAGTAATACATTATGTAGATCTCAACACGATTTCTCAGGTCACCTAATGTGTACACGTGAGTGACTGTATCTAGTGAATTACCACACTCACCATCACTACTACTACTACCATCAACACCACTACTACCCATTACCACCACCATCGTCACAACTACCACCACCACCACCAGACTGCCAAAGTCGGCAAAATTTCTCGTAGAGACGAGCCAGGATGTAAATAAACCAGGGAACGGCTGGGGCTTGAACCCATGATAATTGAGTGCTACAAATCACAGGCCAGTGCGCTAACCACCGGTTCCATGATTTGAATATTAAAGTGGTATACAATACCGACAGGTTGGTAAGAGACATGTGCAACAGTTAGGTATCTTGCTCCATAGTCTGGAACAATGTTCCAGACTATGGAGCAAAACTCTTTCCCAGGTTGAGGGACTGACCACCTCAAAACTACGTCTTCAAGGGTGATGGACTGATGACATCGTCTTTACATCTCTACTGCTTCTTGTAACACTTCTGTACTCGACTAAAGAAGCCTACTGAGTAGGCGGAAAGTTTCGGAATAAAGATATTTAACTGTTGCACATGTGTGACTCACGAAATTGTAATGACACGATTGCAAACAAACCATACCACGGGCGGGATTTGAACCCGCGGTCAGAGTCTCAAAGTTTTGAGACTCTCTGACCGCGGGTTCAAATCCCGCCCGTGGTATGGTTTGTTGCACATGTCTTACTAGTTCCGTGATTTGTTCGCCATCACAATTGCGCGAGTCAGAATGTTTGTTTAATTAAAGCTTCGGGGCCAAGATAATGTGGTCACACTATGGATATGTTTACTTGGTAAGGTGACAATATTTTTAAATTTATCATAATACAAGAATATGTTGTAAAATGTAATTAGGTGGTGGGATATCCGGCCCGCGGGCCCTAGTTTGCCGACCCCTGGATCCACCACAACTATTACCACCACCAAGCTGCCCACACTCCACCATAACAGTCACCACCACTAACCTATTGATAAATTAGACACATGTGCAACTCTTGGGAATCTTTATTGAGGAAACGTTTCGCCACACAGTGGCTTCATCAGTCCATACGTAGGAGAAACTTGAAGAACAGGAGGAGAATGAGGTAATCAGTCCCTCAACCTTGAGTCGATGTGTTCAGTCCATCAATCTTGAATAGAATACAAGATTGATGGACTGAACAATTCAAGATTGATGGACTGAACACATCGACTCAAGGTTGAGGGACTGATTACCTCATTCTCCTCCTGTTCTTCAAGTTTCTCCTACGTATGGACTGATGAAGCCACTGTGTGGCGAAACGTTTCCTCAATAAAGATTCCCAAGAGTTGCACATGTGTCTAATTTATCAACATGTCGGTTCTCTGAACCATTCATCTACAACCACTAACCTACCCACATTCCACTACCACACTCTTCCAACACATCAAGAAAGCTTTTCAACCTAATAAAGACAATATTTGTTGGAGACACTTAAAAAAACTGAGAATTACTTTTAAAGTACGTGAGGTGCGCAGGTAAGAGCTGGTGCTGGGGAATGATCCCCCAGGCCTGAACCTTGAGAAGAAATACAGTGACTGAGGACTGGCTGGTAAACATCTTTCAAGAGCCTTTCGGTATCCTCGAGGCACCTCTTTTAAAGGTACCAAGAAAATAAGCGAATGTTAGGAATATATGAGACCATAACATACACACAAAAGCGGAGCAAGAGGAGATATGATCACGACATACAAGGTAGGCAAATGCAAGTTCTTTATCGTGGGGGAAGCTATAACAATGGAACAGGAATTGTAGCTGAATAACCAACTGAGATAGACACGACAAACAAAACTGAATAGAGTTTAGTAACAACACTGACATGATGAACAACACTGACATGCAGATGAACAACACTGACATGATGAACAACACTGACATGATGAACAACACTGACATGATGAACAACACTGACATGATGAACAACACTGACATGTTGATGAACAACACTGACACGCTGATGAACAACACTGACATGCTGATGAATAACACTGACATGATGAACAACACTGATATGTTGATGAACAACACTGACATGCTGATGAACACTGACATGTTGATGAACAACACTGAAATGCTGATGAACAACACTGACATAATGAACAACACTGACATGTTGATGAACAACACTGACATGTTGATGAACAACACTGACATGCTGAAGAACAACACTGACATGCTGATGAACAACACTGACATGTTGATGAACAACACTGACATGCTGAAGAACAACAATGACATGCTGATGAACAACACTGACATGTTGATGAACAACACTGACATGCTGAAGAACAACACTGACATGCTGATGAACAACACTGACATGTTGATGAACAACACTGACATGCTGAAGAACAACACTGACATGCTGAAGAACAACACTGACATGCTGATGAACAACACTGACATGTTGATGAACAACACTGACATGCTGAAGAACAACACTGACATGCTGAAGAACAACACTGACATGCTGATGAACAACACTGACATGTTGATGAACAACACTGACATGTTGATGAACAACACTGACATGCTGAAGAACAACACTGACATGCTGAAGAACAACACTGACATGTTGATGAACAACACTGACATGTTGATGAACAACACTGACATGTTGATGAACAACACTGACATGTTGATGAACAACACTGACATGTTGATGAACAACACTGACATGCTGAAGAACAACACTGACATGCTGAAGAACAACACTGACATGTTGATGAACAACACTGACATGTTGATGAACAACACTGACATGCTGATGAACAACACTGACATAATGATGAACAACACTGACATGCTGAAGAACAACACTGACATGCTGATGAACAACACTGACATAATGATGAACAATACTAACATGTTGACGGACAACAATGACATGTTGAACAACAATGACATGTTGAGGGACAACAATGACATGTTGAACAACAATGACATGTTGAACAACAATGACATGTTGAACAACAATGACATGTTGAACAACAATGACATGTTGAACAACAATGACATGTTGAACAACAATGACATGTTGAACAACAATGACATGTTGAACAACAATGACATGTTGAACAACAATGACATGTTGATGAACAACAATGACATGTTGATGAACAATACTGACATAATGAACAATACTGACAAGTTAATGAACAATACTGACAAACTGATGAACAATACTAACAGGTTAATGAACAATACTGACATAATGAACAATACTGACAAACTGATGAACAATACTGACAAGTTAATGAACAATACTGACAAACTGATGAACAATACTGACAAACTGATGAACAATACTGACAAGTTAATGAACAATACTGACAAACTGATGAACAATACTGACAAACTGATGAACAATACTGACAAACTGATGAACAATACTGACAAGTTAATGAACAATACTGACAAACTGATGAACAATACTGACAAACTGATGAACAATACTGACAAGTTAATGAACAATACTGACATGCTAACTACCTTCTCTAAAGGCTGAGGGACTGATCACCTCACACTACTCTACTTCTGTATTTGACCGACGAAGCTTGCTGTGCAGGTGAAACGTTAGGTTTCTCAGCAAGAAACCTAATTCTGTTAGTCAAATGAAACTTAAACTAAGGGGCACAGGAGCTACAACTTATTCCTAAGTAATTACACACACAGGAACTAGTAAATACTTTTTCAGTCTCGGATAGTAAAAGTAGTCGAAGGAGACTTACACAGCTTCAAGAGTAGGTACGATAGTGCTCCATATGTGAGAAAATAACAATACCGAACAAATCAGCGAGCACACACAAAAATCGAGTTAGGGACATAGATAAATTATATGAACGTCAGGTATTACTTCTTCAGCCTGAGGACGATGAGAAAGTGGTAGAACCAGGATGAGGAATCAATGTGACCAGTCTTGAGTGAAGTGTGATGACGGGGGGAGGGGGGGAGGGGGGCAGGAGATGAGACTACTTGCAAGAAAAATAGGCGAGTGTACAGTGTACATATGTACACATGTACGTGAGTGTACGTACAAGTTGGTTTTGCAAGGCGTCACAATTCGTCAGTTTCCATATACAACTTATCGTCAAGTGACAACGTTATCTTCCGACGCACTCACTAATCTTGAAACTTACAAGTTTACAAGTTACTTTAAATTTGGTAAATTTGTGTAAACTTTCATTATTTAGTATATTCAGTGAGAGGAGCTAAATCTGTATGGGTCATATAGTAACTGAGGACTAGGAGACAATCAGGTCCAATGAAGGTGGGTACCTCCAATTCTTTGGATCAAGAACCTTTTACAAGACTCAAGGCGAAATATCTCCTTAAAGTGTTACCATTATTATTTACACCAGAGATGACAAAACACACACACACACGAGATATGATAAAACTCGTGTAGCAGGAGTGGACCGAGGAGCGACCAGCGAAGAGGCGGGGCCAGAAGCTATGAATCGACTCCTGCAACTCCACGTAGATGAGTACACGCAGGCACGGCCTTCCTGTGATATACCTCTGTTTTCAATTTTTTCTCTAGTACCACAGTCCGGCCCTGCGCCCCCCAGGCTTGTTTGGTGTTTGCCTGTAGCTGCTGGTGGCCCGCTGATCTACATACTCTTCACAGACTCTTGAAGGTGTGTACACTCGTGCCAGCAGTGTTTCTGTTATATTCTGGTAGACTGTTGAATATTGTGTGGCCACGGCACCCCTGCCTCTCACGATGTTTATTTTACATTTCCTCTTGTATCTCTCACTCCAGTATACTATGGTACTGAGGATGTTTAGGACCAAGTTCTCAAGTATCTTCATGTCTATGTTATCACGTATCTCTCCTCCGCTTCAGAGAATATACATTCATAACTTTCAGGCGTTCTTCGATAGTTGACTCAGTGGAGATTATAAGTGATCTTTGCATCTGTTCCAGCTCTGATATCTCTCCTGCCATGGATGGAGACGTCAACACCGAACAATACTTCAGTTGATAGAGCACAAGTGAGTCCAAAGGCGTCATCATTAACAATACAGTACTTAAGAACATAAGAAAGAAGGAACACTGTAACAGACTGCAACTGACCCATGCGGAGCAGGTTCATGTCCCCCCCCCCCCGGATTAGACCAATGACCCTCCCAGCGAACCTACATACCTATACCTGTACCTGTGTGGTCTTGAAAGTCCTCGTTATCCACTCAACATATTTCCCTAGATTTCACCACCTCTGCCTCACTGTGTTCTTGAAACAAGTCAGTTGATATTATTACACCCTCTTTTTTGGTGGTATAAACCTTGATAAGTGATACCGACAAATTGGTTTAGAAAGACATTTGACCAAACACTAGGACATATTTATTAAAAAAACGTTTCGGTCCTGGAACCTTGAACAAGGTCCCAGGACCGAAATATTTTCATTTTAAACCATTCTGTGTTTTATGTTTCATGTCACTTTTGAAATGCCCATTTTCATTCAAAATGTGAACAGAAGGAATTTGTCTTCAATGAATACCATAATATTTTCTAGTGTCTAGTGGAAGACCTTGCTTATATCCCCTTGTATATTTTCGTGTCTTCTACTGACGATCCCCTCAGGGAAGGTTCCTTGATGTTGGGAATTGGATCTGTGCTCCAGTTCCCCGAATTAAGCCTGAATGCCTTCCACATCCCCCCCCCCCAAGCGCTGTATAATCCTATGGGTTTAGCACTTCCCCTTGATAATAATAATAATAATAATAATAATTCTACTGACGATACTCTGATGATAATTTCCGTATCGTCAGCAAATGATACAAAGATGTGACGAGTGTTATTTTTTTATCTACATCTGCTAAATAAAAACAGTGGCCACAGTTTAGTGGCATTACTGTGGACGATAAGAAAACAACATGAGAATAAATAATGACGAGGAAGATAAGGAACTCTGGAAATAAGAAAGAGGGGTGAAGGTGATAGAGAAGAAACAAAGGGAAGGGTGAAGATGATGAAGACGAGACGAAAGAAAGAGTGAAGGTGATAAAAGACGAAGGGAAGAGTGGAGGTGATAAAAGACGAAGGGAAGAGTGGAGGTGATAGGGAAGAGACAAAGGGAGGAGTGAAGGTGACAGAGAAGAGATGAAAGTAAGATCTTGTAAGATAACCTGGGTGAACAAAGTTAACACTCCCACCTTCACTATCCCTTAAGGAAACTTCCTTACAACTCTCCCTTCAAATTATGGTATAAAAACACTTGAAGAATATAATAACAATCATGGCTTAAATAAAACAAACTCTTTATTCTGATGTTTACTAAAAATATAGAATAAATGACAATTATCTTACAAATATTCATGGATATAACTCAGGAAGACCAGTATTAATACTAAGGGCGATTGAGATTACAGGGAATAATAAGGTAAATGGGTACCAGGCAGTGCGTAATACTGAAGAATTATACACGTGCAACATCTGGGTATCTTTATTGTCGACGTTTCGCCATCCAACGGCTTTATCAATACAAACTCAAGGACATAATTGGAAGACAGTAGAAATTTATACAAAAGATGAGGTAATCCGTCCCTCAGCCCTGGAGTTGGTGAAGAGTACTGAGGCTGCGACTTTACGACTACTGTGCTCTTCACGAACTCCAAGTCTGAGGGATTGATTGCCTCATTTGTATATAGATCTATTGTCTTCCTATTATGTCCTTGAATCTATATTGATAATGCCAGTAGATTGCGAAGCGTCTACAAATAAAGATACCCAGATGTTGCACATGCGTCTAATTCTTCATCTTGTCGGTATTATATACCATACACGTACAGAGTGTAATATTACTTACAGAATAAAATAGATTGAGACACTTATGCAGCATATGGGAATCTTTATTCAGGAAACGTTTCGCCACACAGTGGCTTCATCAGTCCAATACAAAGAGGAAGGCGTAAGGAGAGGAGGAGAATGAGGTAATCAGTCCCTCAACCTGGAGTCGATGTGTTCAGTCCATCAATCTTGTAGAATGTACAGCATAGGGCCGTAGACGTGGCTTATATACTGTAGTGAGGTGACGTGAAGCAGATGGAGGCGGGGTCATAGTGGTACCATCCACTAGTCGAAGTAGGTCTTCGTCCAAAGGTTGAACAAGTGTTGAAGAATTCTTTGTAACAAGACCCCATGATGCTGCCGTGTCTGACAGTTGTGATGAATGGTTTGAAAAACCGACAAGTTGAAGATTGAGACACTTATGCAGCATATGGGAATCTTTATTCAGGAAACGTTTCGCCACACAGTGGCTTCATCAGTCCAATACAAAGAGGAAGGCGTAAGGAGAGGAGGAGAATGAGGTAATCAGTCCCTCAACCTGGAGTCGATGTGTTCAGTCCATCAATCTTGTAGAATGTACAGCATAGGGCCGTAGACGTGGCTTATATACTGTAGTGAGGTGACGTCAGACACGGCAGCATCATGGGGTCTTGTTACAAAGAATTCTTCAACACTTGTTCAACCTTTGGACGAAGACCTACTTCGACTAGTGGATGAGACCTCCTTCGACTAGTGGATGGTACCACTATGACCCCGCCTCCACCTGCTTCACGTCACCTCACTACAGTATATAAGCCACGTCTACGGCCCTATGCTGTACATTCTACAAGATTGATGGACTGAACACATCGACTCCAGGTTGAGGGACTGATTACCTCATTCTCCTCCTCTCCTTACGCCTTCCTCTTTGTATTGGACTGATGAAGCCACTGTGTGGCGAAACGTTTCCTGAATAAAGATTCCCATATGCTGCATAAGTGTCTCAATCTTCAACTTGTCGGTTTTTCAAACCATTCATCACAACTGTCAGACACGGCAGCATCATGGGGTCTTGTTACAAAGAATTCTTCAACACTTGTTCAACCTTTGGACGAAGACCTACTTCGACTAGTGGATGGTACCACTATGACCCCGCCTCCATCTGCTTCACGTCACCTCACTACAGTATATAAGCCACGTCTACGGCCCTATGCTGTACATTCTACAAGATTGATGGACTGAACACATCGACTCCAGGTTGAGGGACTGATTACCTCATTCTCCTCCTCTCCTTACGCCTTCCTCTTTGTATTGGACTGATGAAGCCACTGTGTGGCGAAACGTTTCCTGAATAAAGATTCCCATATGCTGCATAAGTGTCTCAATCTTCAACTTGTCGGTTTTTCAAACCATTCATCACACAGAATAAAATAGTCCAGCCTTCATTGATATCTCACACCTCAGCTGCAAGAGGATATAGCAATCTAACCTTCCAGCATGTCTGCCGTATGAGATTCACATGTGGAGTCTTCCTTGATGTATGAGATTCACATGTGGAGTCTTCCTTGACGTATGAGATTCACATGTGGAGTCTTCCTTGACGTATGAGATTCACATGTGGAGTCTTCCTTGATGTATGAGATTCACATGTGGAGTCTTCCTGACTGCTCACTACTCCAGGTTGTAAGTCAAGCTTTCCTTTCGCCTAGTTCAGGTTTTCTCACTGTAACTCCACTATGTGCTGCCTCACAGAGAGTGAGAGTACCCTGAGACAACTATGGTGTGAGCATTACCATTCTAAGACTATCACCACAAACAAACTGAAGTCACAGGACACTCGCTCATGTTTTCACATAAGAACATAAGAAAGAAGGAACACTGCGGCAGGCCTACTGGCCCATGCGAGGATACTGGAGTCTCCGTATCTCACAGACTGTACAGAGACAATACGGTTGGTTTGTTAGGTTTTAAGTTTATCGACTACACGAGAGTCATTAAGGTTGAATATTACCGGAACACCACCAGTTAAGGATACTGTAAGCCCCCCAAAAGTGGATTCAGTAAAGAGCGAGTGTACATACCCTGAGACAGACACTTGTGGGAGGATGTGTGTGTGTGTTGAGGCGCGACAGGTTGGTAGCGGCGGGGTTGAGGGAGGCGTCCTGCGGCGCACACGTCGCTCGCTTCCTTACCCTCCACCTCCTTCACCACCACTGCCACCACCTCCAGAAAAACTGGGAAAGGAGTGTTAGGCGCTCTAACGCTCTCTCACAGTGGTGGGATATATATGAAATAACCACTCACGGTGTTCTGGGCACCCACTCTACCCACCGCACCTACACACCTTATGCCAACTCTCAACACTTACAAAATCCCTCCTCGTAACAAATGTAAATCTTCATTAGAGCATACGAACATAAGGAACACTGCCGCAAGCCTACTGCTACCCACTATACATTTATTGACCATATGAGAAAAGTTATTATATACATAGTTTAGAAAACCGACAAGATGATCCTTGCTGTGTCAGACAGGTATATAAAAATGGTTTAGAAAACCGAAATGATTTAAAAAAAACTTGTCGGTTTTCTAAACCAGTCATAAAATCACGTGGGAAAAGGCTGTAGCGGGGTGAGTACCTTCATACCTGTGATATACTTCTGATGGGTTTCAAGAGTTGTTTTTTTTCCTATACCGACAGTCTGGCCTTGGGCCAGGCTTGTCTGGTGTTTGACCGATCAACTAGGCTGTTGCTACTGGTGGCCCGATGGCTCACATATCCATCACAAGATACAAAAGATTACGTGGGGTGCGGAAACTGTTTGCAATTATTAAAATCTGACGCACAACACTGTGTTTACCCGGATATATTTCACAGTTTACAAGGTTGCATCAAGCACTAACCCTGTTTACGTAAGACATCCAGGATGTATGATGGTTTACCTGTCGTACGCCAGCGCACAGGACTGGTGTCATACGTAAGGTAGCAAAATGTATAAGCCTGAACTGGGGGACTTCAGTAGGGAATATGAGGTAATCAGATTTAATTCATGGAAAGTTAGGGTGAAGCTCTCATTCTATGGATCAAGATCCCTTTCACCAGTATCATGGCGCCTTTGAAGGGGTGGCAGTAAGAACCTTTGATCCAGGAGAGCTAAGTGCTCTACCACACACACACACACACACACACACACAAACAAACACACACACAGGCCAAGTGTCTAATCGACATGTGCCTAGGACCAAATGGTAACTAACACACACACACACACACACACGTGCATGTGTCGAGTGGTGTTCCACAAGGGTCAGTCCTAGGGCCGGTGCTGTTTCTTGTATATGTGAATGACATGACGGAAGGGATAGATTCAGAGGTGTCCCTGTTCGCTGGTGATGTGAAGCTAAAGACAGGAGGACGAGGATCATGTAAACCTACAAAGGGATCTGGACAGGCTACAAGCTTAGTCCGACAAATGACTCCTGGAGTTTAACCCCCAGCAAGTGCAAAGTCATGAAGTCTGGGGAAGGACAAAGACCGCAGAGGGAAAGGATCTTGGGGTGAGCATCATACCGAGTACATCTCCTAGGCGCACATCAACCAAATAACTGCTCCAGCATATGGGCGCCTGGCAAACCTGAGAATAGCGTTTTGACATCTAAGAAAGGAGTCATTCACGACACTGTACACCGTGTACGTCAGACCCATATTGGAGTATGCAGCACCATTATGGAACCCACATCTGATCAAACACGCCAAGAAATTAGAGAAAGTGCAAAGGTTTGCAACAAGACTAGTCCCGGAGCTGAGGACTTCGTCCTACGAGGAGAGGTTAAGGAAACTCAATCTGACAAGTCTGGAAGATAGGAGAGAGAGAGGGAAGACATAATAACAGCATACTGAGAGGAACTGACAAGGCTGATAGGGACAGAATGTTTCAGAGATGTGACACAGCAACAAGGGGTCACAATTCGAAGTTGAAAAATCAGATGAGTCACAGGGATGTTAGGAAGTACTTCTTCAGTCATAGAGTTGTCAGGAAGTGGAACAGTCTGGAAAGTGGTGTTGTGGAGGTATGCTAAAGCTCATGGAGCAGGAAGAGAGTAACTTGTAACGATCAGCAAGGAGGCGGGGCCAGGAGCTACGACTCGGCCCCTGCAACCACAATTAGGTGAGTACACACACACACACACACACACACACACACACAGGACCCTGTACACCGTATACGTTAGGCCCATATTGGAGTATGCGGCACTAGTTTGGAACCCACACCTAGCCAAGCACGTAAAGAAACTAGAGAAAGTGCAAAGGTTTGCAACAAGACTAGTCCCAGAGCTAAGAGGTATGTCCTACGAGGAGAGGTTAAGGGAAATCAACCTGACGACACTGGAGGACAGGAGAGATAGGGGGGACATGATAACGACATACAAAATACTGAGAGGAATTGACAAGGTGGACAAAGACAGGATGTTCCAGAGATTGGACACAGTAACAAGGGGACACAGTTGGAAGCTGAAGACACAGATGAATCACAGGGATGTTAGGAAGTATTTCTTCAGCCACAGAGTAGTCAGTAAGTGGAATAGTTTGGGAAGCGATGTAGTGGAGGCAGGATCCATACATAGCTTTAAGCAGAGGTATGATAAAGCTCACGGCTCAGGGAGAGTGACCTAGTAGCGATCAGTGAAGAGGCGGGGCCAGGAGCTCGGACTCGACCCCCGCAACCTCAACTAGGTGAGTACAACTAGGTGAGTACACACAGTAGTCAGGAAGTAGAATAGTTTGGGAAGCGATGTAGTGGAGGCAGAATCCATACACAGATTTAAGAAGAGGTACGATGAAGCTCATGGAGCAGGAAGAGTGACCCAGTAGCGGCCAGTGAAGAGGCGGGGCCAGGAGCTGTGATTCGACCCCTGTAACCACAACTAGGTGAGAACTAGGTGAGACGAGCACACACACACACACACACACACACACACACACACACACACACACACACACACACACACACACACACAGGAAAGCATATATTACAGGCCTAGTGTCTAATCGACATGTGCCTAGGACAAAATGATAACTAACACACGCACACACGCACACGCACACACACACACACGCACACACACACGCTTATACTACAGGCCTGGTGTCTAATCGACATGTGCCTAGGACAAAATGGTAACTAACACACACACACAAACACACACACACACACACACACACACACACACACACACACACACAATACTTCGATTTCAGTCAAGAACACAATTATTTAAGCACTGACTCAGCTGGAAGATGCTCTTAACCATCCACTGAAAGGGTCTTTATATTATCAAGACCCTCGTGAAATGACTTATTAATTAACATTAACATGAACCAGCTGAGGCTGACCCAATACATTACACTATCACACATATTAATCTGTTCATACAAACACGAAGGGAAACAAACACATGTCAAAGGAAAAGGACACAAGTGCAACTAATGTGACATTGTGGCAAAGGAGCTTTATCAAGCCCTTGATAAAGCTCCTGGAGAGCGAAACGTTGCCACAATAAATGTCACATTAGTTGCACTTGTGTCCTTTTACTTTACATATTGTCGGTAATTCTACCAACTTTATTACAACATGTCAAAGGACCATCCCACGTGGAGAAAATCACACTGAAGATGATTTCCGTTATTTCGGCTTCACACTGAGATCCTCTTCAGTAAACTGTACATTATACATCATTCTGGAGGTTTGCTGGTATAACTAACCAAATTAACTAGAGCAGCTCCAGGCAGTATATGCTGGCCTTTACCTTTTTTTTTTTTTTTCTCCTGGTCACCCGTATTTATCATTCACATTTTTTGCTCTTCCCTTTTCCTGGTGCTGCGCCTCAGCTAGATCTGTAACTTTCTATGATAACATGAACGCAGATACACAAATAACCCGTACTTGGACCATTTACAAAGCCAGTGTGATTTTGTAAATGGTTAAAGTCGGACCGAAACGTCGTCAAAAGCTCCTCTCTCCTATGTGCGGGTTACATGTGTATTGTTCCAGTCACGGTATTGTGCCTTTTTGTTATTTATCAACGTAGATAAGTACGTTTATAGAGAAACTTGCAATGTGAAGACTGACAAATGCTGTAGTAGCCAGGCTTAATCTTTCTTACAAGTACCTCTGGCAGTCTGACACACACACATGATGAAACCAAATGCAAAGTATGTGGCCGACCCTATGGTCACTACTCTCTTGAATACTATGTGCTAAATTGTCCACTTATTGGGGAATATAGAGATAGTATAATAACCTATATGATATGTCAAGATAACTTAATGAAAATAAGATACCATATATATTAACCAAGTTTCCTAAATTTGCTTGCAAGAGATAGGTGAACTTTAGATATAAATCTAGATGTACTCCTGTAAACCTTTCTGGGGCCTAGTTCCTCGGCCTTTTGTGTATCCACGTGCTCTTGCGCTACCCTCCACAAGATGGATATGGGGTACACAATAAACTAGCCACTACGGCGGCAAAATCTAAATATCTAAAATTTTAAATCTCAGCTATGTTGCCTCTGGCTGCTATGTCCCTACTTCAGTGTTCTTGAACCGCCTCGCTGCACCACACAACACACTGCAATGCGTCAACATTATTTTATCTCTGACTTATCTAAAAAAAATATCTGGCGTGTGTTACCTATCTCGTCTGTGCCTCCAACAACATACATAACCCACTAATGGTGCACCTCACTAAAAATAAAAATATAAATTTTGATTGTAATTTAGCACAGCACAAGAGCAATAACTAGAATCTGTGACACTGCGTGACAATGTATGACGTAGATCATAGCCAAGCTGGTATAAGACCAACACAACCACCAAGTAATACACAGGAGAACACGGATAAGACCATCAGAGTAACGACCCAGAAAACTGTACCAATCACAACCCGCCAATCTCCAAAATGTTCCACAAATGAGGCTGGACACGAGGCAATTGTGTGGGAGGTAAGAGGTATGATTGAGAGGCTATAAACCACCAGAATGCGGGTGACGATCATCTCTGGGAAATTGTACATGACTTGGTTTCCCTCAGCACCGACCATATCTTCCTAAATATTGACTATTGTAAATTACTTATAACCTCCACATAACTACACTGTAATGTTCTTGTGACTAAATTCACTACTGTAAACTCATCACTTTTGTTCTTACGTTCATAACTTTTGTAAATACAGTTCATTACCACTATAACTTACTTGGTAAACACAAACGTAGCGGTCTAGTCCCTGGATCCATTATGTGCCTCTGTAATCCTTTGACTACCACCCACAGGATGACCATGGGACGTACAATGGTCGTCACACTAACACCCTCTGCACCACCACCACCATGGCTAATTTTCACTGTTTAAGATGACCTTACTGGTCTCTCATTTGACCGTCTTCACAACAGTGAAATAACTGGCCATTAATTAGGAGGACGAGCTAGTACAACAACAGCGAGTATCAACCTCAGAACATGGATGATCAAGTCTGCAAAGGTGAATCCCCTCAAGGAAGGTTCCTTGATGTTGGTGAGGGGCTCTTGATTTAGGGAATTGGATCTGTGCTCCAGTTCCCCGAATTAAGCCTGAATGCCTTCCACATCCCCACCCAGGCGCTGTATAATCCTCCGGGTTTAGCGCTTCCCCCTTGATTATAATAATAATAATAATGCAAAGGTGAATGACCCAAGAGGGTTTATTGCTTCACATAATAATAGTAATAATAATAATAGTGATAATAAATAATAATAATAATAAATAACAATAATAATAACCATAACAATAATAATTTACGTTTTCTCTAGGAATATGTAAAATGTCTTCTCTCGCATTTTTTCATGAAGGATGAGCAGTGGAAATATAAACACTTATGCAGTATAATGTGATCCTTTATTGACAACGTTTCGCCCACAAAGTGGGCTTTTTCAAATCACAAACAGATCTACCTGGGTGGAAGGTACTTAAACGTTCCCTCTGACTACTGACGCTACGAAAACGCTCTGATGATTAACGAAGAAACGAAACGTTTTTTACTTACTGCGACGACGTATCGTTTTATGTAGTTTTATCGATTCATTGGTTTGATAAAGCTCTACGTAGAGCGAAACGTTGTGACAAGGAAAATGTTCTTGCTCGCTTGTGTTTCTTGAGGCGACTGGTCGCCTCAATATTATTATTATCGTTATTAGTAGCTATTAAAGGTCAGTCCATCAATCCATTTCATTCTATTCAAGATTGATGGATTGACCACATCGACTAAAGGCTGAGAGACTGATTACCTCATTCAGTCCATACAAAGGAGAATCTTGAAGAACAGGAGGAGAATGAGGTAATCAGTCCTTCAGCCTTTAGTCGATGTGGTCAGTCCATCAATCCATTTCATTCTATTCAAGATTGATGGACTGACCACATCGACTAAAGGCTGAGGGACTGATTACCTCATTCTCCTCCTGTTCTTCAAGATTCTCCTTTGTATGGACTGATGAAGCCACTGTGTGGCGAAACGTTTCCTCAATAAAGATACCCAAGAGTTGCACATGTGTCTAATTTAGCAACTTGTCGGTTCTCTGGACCATTGATCTACAATAGTGTTAGGTGGTGGTTATGGGGGAGGGGGGAGTGTGATAGTAGATAGTACTAGACTGGTGGTAGTAGTGGTGTACGTCTCACCACCCTGATCCTTGAGAAAGGTTACCTACGTCACTCCTCCTCCAACTGTCTATCCACTAATTAATTATCAAGTGGATGTCCCCCCCCCACCATGGTATTTAAACTACCACCAAAATCCTTGTAGATTCATCACCAGAGCTACCTACCTTTTCCTCGGATCAAACCTGATTACCTCTCATTCTCAATCTGCTGATTAATAATAATAATAATAATAATAATAATAATAATAATAATAATAAGAAGAAGAAGAAGAAGAAGAAGAAGAAGTAGAAGAAGAAGTAGAAGAAGAAGAAGACAATCTACGCTACCTTCATTTACAGTACATCTTGGAGCTTGACTTAATGGACAATAGGAACACTAAGTGCCGGATCAACCAGACTGTTGGGAATATGACAATAATACACAATACAGACTAGCTGATAAGACACATGTGCAACAGTTAGGTATCTTTATTGTGAAACGTTTCGCCTACACAGTAGGCTTCTTCAGTCGAGTACAGAGGAGGCAGCAGTAGATTATCATGGGGAGCGCTAAACACGTTGGGATTATACAGCGCCTGGGGGGGGTTAGATTGAAAGCATTCAGGCTTAATACTAGGACGTGGAGCACAGATCCAATTCCCTAGATCAAGAGCCCTCAACAACATCACTGAAGGGAGGTAGAGATGTAAAGCCGATGTAATCAGTCCATCAGCCTTGAAGACGTAGTTTTGAGGTGGTCAGTCCCTCAGCCTGGAGAAGTTTTGCTCCATAGTCTGGAACAATGTGAACTATAAAAAGGATTATTTGGTATTCTGGTAGCGGGTAGTAAATGATACGTCTTCTTCGGAGGCTTCTTACTTTATTATTAAGTCGTGGTGGGTACACAGGCTTGTGTGTTTGTGCCCATGGCCCGGGCAGGGCCATGCCACGAGAGAGAGCTGGGAGTACTTGTGTCTTCCTGCTAGGCCGCTGTGTGAGTGAGAGAGAGGCATGGGCCGACAGGCTGGTGTGCCTACGAGAGGCCTGGCTACAGAGGGCAGCACCAGCATGGCATGAAATATGAACTAAGCTGGCAGACAGCATGGGCTGTCTGTGCACAGTACAGGCTGTCTACATATGCTCGGCCACCTACCGCGCGTCGTCCCGACGCGACAATACTGGTGGTAAAAGGAGCTCGGTCTCTCTCGTAGGAACAGGGCACAGAACACAAAATAAAAACATATATATATATACATATGGACATGGGAAAAAAAACTTCCTACAGGGAGGGAAGAAAAAAACATGTGGGGTTTGCTAAACATCGTGGTCATAGGCAGTGAGCGTCGAAGGGCATCACTGCACGCCTTCCTGCATCTGGACAGATACTGCAACACAGGAGACATCGCTGTGGCTGAGCTGTGACGTAACAGGGTACGGTCTCCTCTGGAACGGTGAAGCAGACATCGTAAGAGTCGCTGCAGGTTTCACTCAACCTGGGGCACAACATGCTGGTGCCCTCAAGTGAGGCGTCGACAAAACTCGGCAACTGGGCAGGACTTCTGGCAAGCGACTCAGGACACTTCTGGTACTGTCGCTGGGCTGTCACTGCCGGCGCGCGTGGAGCGAGTTGTGGATCGAGTCGTGGCAGAGACGACTGAGCGAAACATCTGGGAGTCGTAACATCATACACCAGACTGCAGTGAGCAAGCTAGCAGTCAAAGTGACATCTTGTTTGTGCAGGAGCTCACTGAAGCTTGTGACACGAGGCTGATACAGCGCCTGCCGACAGGGCTAACTGCGGCTTGGCGAGTATCATTCGGCAGTTGGAGTTATAGCAGAGGTTAGTCTAAGCGTCCCCAGACTTGTTTCTCTACATATAACTGCACTCTGACGGTTTGGAGGTGAAGTGAAACAAAACTCGATGGGAATCGTAGCAGGTACGATTCTGCAGAACATCACGAGCGACGAGCATAAAAGCTTTCTGTACAAGAGGGCTCATATGCTCAGGGCTGAGTAATCAGCTGTCAAACACACTGGTCACACGGGTGACTTAACACAGTGGTGCTACTCAGGTCTGGCTCAGACCTCACTGGACACACAGAAACTTTACACACCCGCGGTACAACATGGCTTAAACTAGCAAATGATGCTTTTCTGTGCACAAAACTGACACTAAGACATATACTAAAATGTGAGAACACTGACTGAGAGGAATTAATTAACACGACATATATCTTCTCTCAGTCTTCTCGACAATACTGAAATAATTACTGAACACTCGATGGTGACATCATGTGATGTCAGGCGTGATGTCGCGAGGTGACGTCAGCAGGACTGTGACGTCAGCAGACATCGTGAGGTGACGTCAGGCAGACATCGTGAGGTGACGTCAGCAGACGTCGTGACGTCATGAAGTCGGGCAGCATCGTGGGTGACGTCGATGCGATGCGGGCAGCAGACCACAGCATGTGGCCTTGGGACATCTGGTAACTCACGTAGCTCGTAGGTCTACGTGACATCGCCCACACCTCGGGCACTTGGATACACAGCTCTGGCAATGAATTCACATGGAAAACAGCAGAAAACACAGCAGAGGGAGTGGGCAGTGGTGAGTGGTGTATGGTAGACGGGTGAGCGTGAATAGGGCGAGCATGGGCAAGGTGAGGAACAGCCACTACCTCTCCTCTCCTCCCCCACCCACAAATACGTAGAGAGCTCACACTGGACGCAGAAATCACCACAAAACTCACCTCTGGCTTGCTGAAACAGCTGTGCTGAGCTGAATAACAACAGCAACATACAAGTGACACTGAACACGTGACTTGAGAAACAGCGTGGGACACTACAGCGTGGGACACTGTAGCGTGGGACGCTGTAGCGTGGGACGCTGTAGCGTGGGGTCACTTACAATTCTCGGAGAATTTCGGCAAATTTCGGCCTGGATCCTGCTTGTACCTGTGTCTGGATGCTCAAACGTGCAGACACGACATCAGGATAACTTGTTGAGAGACGGATGCTTCTTGCATGGGATGATGAAGTGAAGATGACTTCATCCCTCTTCCTTCCTCGCTTTGGGCAAACACACTGCTGCGACCACCGCTGGTACCAATATAAAAAGGATTATTTGGTATTCTGGTAGTGGGTAGTAAATAATACGTCTTCTTCGGAGGCTTCTTACTTTATTATTAAGTCGTGGTGGGTACACAGGCTTGTGTGTTTGTGCCCATGGCCCAGGCAGGGCCATGCCACGAGAGAGAGCTGGGAGTACTTGTGTCTTCCTGCTAGGCCGCTGTGTGAGTGAGAGAGAGGCATGGGCCGACAGGCTGGCATGCCTATGAGAGGCCTGGCTACAGAGGGCAGCACCAGCATGGTGCGAAATATGAACTAAGCTGGCAGACAGCATGGGCTGTCTGTGCAGACAGTACAGGCTGTCTACAGAACCTGAAGCAACACAATGGAGACTTATATACTGTCAAAAGTGAGGTGCAGTAAATCTTGGTAGAAAATCTTGATGACAAAACAGGCGGGACCCACTAGTAGAGGTATGAATGATAATGGTACACTGAGAGGCAGTGTAGCAAACCTACTTGGCAGGTCCCTCTCAAATCCAACCTTTCTCACTCGTAACTAGCGGCCAGGCAATAAAGTTGTCAAAGATGTCCTCTGTACCAAGATACCGTTGTGTTACAGCGTTTGGCAGGGTGAATATGATAATAGTATATAATACCGACTGTTGGGTTCTCTCGTGCAGGGTGAGTTTAGTTGGTAATTTCTGTTACTAAATTCCCATTGATTCTGGTCTCTAAATGCTGAAGGTCCGATGAACAAGGCATGTGCAATACCAGGGTATCTTTAAGATGAATAAGATACATGTGCAGTACTTAGGTATCTTTATTAAGATGGTTGTTGTCTACCTTCCTACTACACGAGGGTAGTACTTCCCTGGATGGTTAAAGTCTACCATATTACTACATGAGGGTAGTACTTCCCTGGATGGTTGAAGTCTACCATATTACTACATGAGGGTAGTACTTCCCTGGATGGTTAAAGTCTACCATCCTACTACACGAGGGTAGTACTTCCCTGGATGGTTGAAGTCTACCATATTACTACATGAGGGTAGTACTTCCCTGGATGGTTGAAGTCTACCATATTACTACATGAGGGTAGTACTTCCCTGGATGGTTGAAGTCTACCATCCTACTACACGAGGGTAGTACTTCCCTGGATGGTTGAAGTCTACCATATTACTACATGAGGGTAGTACTTCCCTGGATAGTTGAAGTCTACCATCCTACTACATGAGGGTAGTACTTCCCTGGATAGTTGAAGTCTACCATCCTACTACATGAGGGTAGTACTTCCCTGGATAGTTGAAGTCTACCATCCTACTACATGAGGGTAGTACTTCCCATATTACTACACGAGGGTAGTACTTCCCTGGATGGTTGAAGGCTACCATCCTACTACACGAGGGTAGTACTTCCCTGGATAGTTGAAGTCTACCATCCTACTACACGAGGGTAGTACTTCCCTGGATGGTTGAAGTCTACCATCCTACTACACGAGGGTAGTACTTCCCTGGATGGTTGAAGTCTACCATCCTACTACACGAGGGTAGTACTTCCCTGGATACACGAGGGTAGTACTTTGAAGTCTACCATCCAACTACACGAGGGTAGTACTTCCCTGAATGGTTGAAGGCTACCATCCTACTACACGAGGGTAGTACTTCCCTGGATGGTTGAAGTCTACCATATTACTACACGAGGGTAGTATTTCCCTGGATGGTTGAAGGCTACCATCCTACTATAAGAGGGTAATACCTCCCTCGATAGTTGAAGTCTATCATCCTACTACAGGAGGGTAGTACATAAAAATGGAAGAACACTGCAGAAAGCCTACTGGCCCATACAAGGCAGATCCTTATCAAACCACTCCTTCCCAAAGCTACCCAAGAATTTGCACCCGTACCCACGACACCAATCAAACCCAACCCCTCCCACTCGTATATTTGTCCAATCTCTTCTTAAAGCTGTATTAATGTTGGGAATCACCGACAATATGTTAGGTAAAAGGACACAAGTGCAACTAATGTGACATTTTATTGTGGCAACGTTTCGCTCTCCAGGAGCTTTCATCAGTTACCCAGGGTCCCAGCCTCGATTACCATACTCGGAAGACTGCTCCACGCATCTACCACCTATGTCCTTTCTAAATATAAATTTATCCAACTTAAATCCGTTATTCCTGGTTCTTATAGTTGAAGTGCTAGAAATAAAATTAATGAATTATGTTTAGTAGCATATGCTGGAAACTTTGATGTCACTGCAATAACAAACATGGTAAAATTTAGAGTCGAGATATGATAGACGAGTGTCATATTTAAGAGTTTAAGGTGTTCCATGTAGATAGATATAACGGGAAAGGGGGGTGGAGTTGCATTATATGTGCGAGAAAATATAAATTATTGTATAAAAACTGGTATAAAAATAGATGGATTAATAACAGAATCTGTGAGGGTAGAATTTCTAGAAAGCCAAGAAAAACTTATTTTAGGTGTGTTATATCGTCCTCCTGGCTTAGAAAAAAATAGAGGGAGACTTCTTTGGGACGAAACTGTTAATTAAGGCTTCTAGACACGATAACGTAGTAATAGTGAGGGATTTTAACTTTAGTCAAATCGACTGGACTTCTTTGACTGGTAATCTGGAGTCCAGTGACTTTCCGGAAGTAGCTCAGGACTGCTTTCTGAAACAGTATGTAACTGAGCCTACCAGAAGTAACAATTTGCTTGACCTAGTCTTGTCGAATAAACACTCGTACATAATCTGGAGATCACTGAAGAACTTGACCTAAGTGATCACTAATCTATTACCTTTAATACTACCTGGGAGTACGAAAATACCATAATACAGTAAAAGTCCCCGATTTTCCTTCTGCCGATTATAATGGACTTAGGGAACAGCTGGTCAATCTCGATTGGGGTAATCTAGCTAATGATTATATTGACGATGATCATACTCGCGATAACGAAGAGATCTACGGTTATGATTTTCTTCTTAATAATGTACAACATGCACAGAGCATATATATATATTCCCCAGAGAGAAATTAGGTCAAATAAGAATGACCCAAGATAGATTAATTATAGCCTAAAGCACCTATTAGGAGAGAATAGAGGAATTTATAGGCGCATCAAAAGAGGAAAGATTAACCTTATTGACCAATATGCTCATTTTAAGAGAGAAGTCAAAAAGGGGATTAGAAAGGCTAAACGCGACTATGAAATTAGAGTTGCTAGTGAATCGAAGACTAATCCAAAGGGGTTCTTTCAAGTGTATAGGACAAAAGTCAGGGCAAAAATGGGACCGTTGAGAACTGGGGATGGACAGCTCACTGAAAATGAACTGGAAATGTGTTCTTTATTTAATGGTTATTTTTTGTCAGGCTTTACACAGGAAGACATAAATGATATCCTAGAAATTGACAATTATTCAGCTCCTGAAGAAAACCAATTACGGAATATTACTGTCACGAGGGACATGGTTATCAAACAGGTAGATAAACTGAAGCAAAATAAGTCCCCGTGTCCCGATGAATTATTTTCAAGAGTGCTTAAGCACATAAGAAAGAAGGAATACTGTCTGGATGGTTGAAGTCTACCATCCTACTTCAGGAGGGTATTACCTTCCTGCATGGTTGAAGTCTACCATCCTACTTCAGGAGGGTATTACCTTCCTGCATGGTTGAAGTCTACCATCCTACTTCAGAAGGGTATTACCTTCCTGCATGGTTGAAGTCTACCATCCTACTTCAGAAGGGTATTACCTTCCTGGATGGTTGAAGTCTACCATCCTACTTCAGGAGGGTATTACCTCCCTGGATGGTTGAAGTCTACCATCCTACTTCAGGAGGGTATTACCTCCCTGGATGGTTGAAGTCTATCATCCTACTTCAGGAGGGTATTACCTTCCTGGATGGTTGATGTCTACCATCCTACTTCAGGAGGGTATTACCTTCCTGGATGGTTGAAGTCTACCATCCTACTTCAGGAGGGTATTACCTTCCTGGATGGTTGAAGTCTACCATCCTACTTCAGGAGGGTATTACCTCCCTGGATGGTTGAAGTCTACCATCCTACTTCAGGACGGTATTACCTTCCTGGATGGTTGAAGTCTACCATCCTACTTCAGGAGGGTATTACCTTCCTGGATGGTTGAAGTCTACCATCCTACTTCAGGAGGGTATTACCTCCCTGGATGGTTGAAGTCTACCATCCTACTTCAGGAGGGTATTACCTCCCTGGATGGTTGAAGTCTACCATCCTACTTCAGGAGGGTATTACCTCCCTGGATGGTTGAAGTCTACCATCCTACTTCAGGAGGGTATTACCTTCCTGGATGGTTGAAGTCTACCATACTACTTCAGGAGGGTATTACCTCCCTGGATGGTTGAAGTCTACCATCCTACTTCAGGAGGGTATTACCTTCCTGGATGGTTGAAGTCTACCATCCTACTTCAGGAGGGTATTACCTCCCTGGATGGTTGAAGTCTACCATCCTACTTCAGGAGGGTATTACCTTCCTGGATGGTTGAAGTCTACCATCCTACTTCAGGAGGGTATTACCTCCCTGGATGGTTGAAGTCTACCATACTACTTCAGGAGGGTATTACCTCCCTGGATGGTTGAAGTCTACCATCCTACTTCAGGAGGGTATTACCTTCCTGGATGGTTGAAGTCTACCATCCTACTTCAGGAGGGTATTACCTTCCTGGATGGTTGAAGTCTACCATCCTACTTCAGGAGGGTATTACCTTCCCAGATGGTTGAAGTCTACCATCCTACTTCAGGAGGGTATTACCTTCCTGGATGGTTGATGTCTACCATCCTACTTCAGGAGGGTATTACCTCCCTGGATGGTTGAAGGCTACCATCCTACTTCAGGAGGGTATTACCTCCCTGGATGGTTGAAGTCTACCATCCTACTTCAGGAGGGTATTACCTTCCTGGATGGTTGAAGTCTACCATCCTACTTCAGGAGGGTATTACCTCCCTGGATGGTTGAAGTCTACTATCCTACTTCAGGAGGGTATTACCTCCCTGGATGGTTGAAGTCTACTATCCTACTTCAGGAGGGTATTACCTTCCTGGATGGTTGAAGTCTACCATCCTACTTCAGGAGGGTATTACCTCCCTGGATGGTTGAAGTCTACCATACTACTTCAGGAGGGTATTACCTCCCTGGATGGTTGAAGTCTACCATCCTACTTCAGGAGGGTATTACCTTCCTGGATGGTTGAAGTCTACCATCCTACTTCAGGAGGGTATTACCTTCCTGGATGGTTGAAGTCTACCATCCTACTTCAGGAGGGTATTACCTTCCTGGATGGTTGAAGTCTACCATCCTACTTCAGGAGGGTATTACCTTCCTGGATGGTTGATGTCTACCATCCTACTTCAGGAGGGTATTACCTCCCTGGATGGTTGAAGTCTACCATCCTACTTCAGGAGGGTATTACCTCCCTGGATGGTTGAAGTCTACCATCCTACTTCAGGAGGGTATTACCTTCCTGGATGGTTGAAGTCTACCATCCTACTTCAGGAGGGTATTACCTCCCTGGATGGTTGAAGTCTACTATCCTACTTCAGGAGGGTATTACCTCCCTGGATGGTTGAAGTCTACCATCCTACTTCAGGAGGGTATTACCTTCCTGGATGGTTGAAGTCTACCATCCTACTTCAGGAGGGTATTACCTTCCTGGATGGTTGAAGTCTACCATCCTACTTCAGGAGGGTATTACCTTCCTGGATGGTTGAAGTCTACCATCCTACTTCAGGAGGGTATTACCTTCCTGGATGGTTGATGTCTACCATCCTACTTCAGGAGGGTATTACCTCCCTGGATGGTTGAAGTCTACCATCCTACTTCAGGAGGGTATTACCTCCCTGGATGGTTGAAGTCTACCATCCTACTTCAGGAGGGTATTACCTTCCTGGATGGTTGAAGTCTACCATCCTACTTCAGGAGGGTATTACCTCCCTGGATGGTTGAAGTCTACTATCCTACTTCAGGAGGGTATTACCTCCCTGGATGGTTGAAGTCTACTATCCTACTTCAGGAGGGTATTACCTTCCTGGATGGTTGAAGTCTACCATCCTACTTCAGGAGGGTATTACCTCCCTGGATGGTTGAAGTCTACCATACTACTTCAGGAGGGTATTACCTTCCTGGATGGTTGAAGTCTACCATCCTACTTCAGGAGGGTATTACCTCCCTGGATGGTTGAAGTCTACCATCCTACTTCAGGAGGGTATTACCTCCCTGGATGGTTGAAGTCTACCATCCTACTTCAGGAGGGTATTACCTTCCTGGATGGTTGAAGTCTACCATCCTACTTCAGGAGGGCATTACCTCCCTGGATGGTTGAAGTCTACCATCCTACTTCAGGAGGGTATTACCTTCCTGGATGGTTGAAGTCTACCATCCTACTTCAGGAGGGTATTACCTTCCTGGATGGTTGAAGTCTACCATACTACTTCAGGAGGGTATTACCTCCCTGGATGGTTGAAGTCTACCATCCTACTTCAGGAGGGTATTACCTTCCTGGATGGTTGAAGTCTACCATCCTACTTCAGGAGGGTATTACCTCCCTGGATGGTTGAAGTCTACCATACTACTTCAGGAGGGTATTACCTCCCTGGATGGTTGAAGTCTACCATCCTACTTCAGGAGGGTATTACCTTCCTGGATGGTTTAAGTCTACTATCCTACTTCAGGAGGGTATTACCTCCCTGGATGGTTGAAGTCTACTATCCTACTTCAGGAGGGTATTACCTCCCTGGATGGTTGAAGTCTACCATCCTACTTCAGGGTATTATCTTCCTGGATGGTTGAAGTCTACCATCCTACTTCAGGAGGGTATTACCTTCCTGGATGGTTGAAGCCTACCATCCTACTTCAGGAGGGTATTACCTTCCTGGATGGTTGAAGTCTACCATCCTACTTCAGGAGGGTATTACCTTCCTGGATGGTTGAAGTCTACCATCCTACTTCAGGAGGGTATTACCTCCCTGGATGGTTGAAGTCTACTATCCTACTTCAGGAGGGTATTACCTCCCTGGATGGTTGAAGTCTACCATCCTACTTCAGGAGGGTATTACCTCCCTGGATGGTTGAAGTCTACTATCCTACTTCAGGAGGGTATTACCTCCCTGGATGGTTGAAGTCTACCATCCTACTTCAGGAGGGTATTACCTCCCTGGATGGTTGAAGTCTACTATCCTACTTCAGGAGGGTATTACCTTCCTGGATGGTTGAAGTCTACCATCCTACTTCAGGAGGGTATTACCTCCCTGGATGGTTGAAGTCTACCATCCTACTTCAGGAGGGTATTACCTCCCTGGATGGTTGAAGTCTACCATCCTACTTCAGGAGGGTATTACCTCCCTGGATGGTTGAAGTCTACCATCCTACTTCAGGAGGGTATTACCTTCCTGGATGGTTGAAGTCTACCATCCTACTTCAGGAGGGTATTACCTTCCTGGATGGTTGAAGTCTACCATCCTACTTCAGGAGGGAAGTACCTCTTATGTTCTTAGACTGCCTCCACTATTACTACTACTACTACTACTAATACTATCTCTTCACTAAGTCTCCAACCTCTGACCCTCTTTTCACTTCCACAACTCTACCTTCTTATTACCACCTCTATCACAGTTTCACTACTTTATCTACTACTACTACTACTACTTTAATACTATTCCCTCCTCTCGTTACACTACTCACTTCCCTTCACACTTCGGTTCAAGTCGGACCCAAACGTCGTCGTAAATTTGTCTCCTATGAACGGATTATAATTGTGTATTGTGTATTTTTGTTCTTTTCACGCTAAGTTACGTGCATTTTATATTAAGCTACGTAAGGTAAGAATATTACTTTGGTGCATTTAACCCTAAATAAGAATATAAAAAAAAAACGCAGGACACGTCTGGCAACGCAGTGGTTGAGCATAACTGCTAAGCGTTCGAATCCTTACAAGTATCACTCGAGGTGTGAAAATAGGTTGGTTCATTAGGCGGGTGAAAGTGCACAGCAAGATGTGTGTGTGTGTGTGTGTATGTGTGTGTGTGTGTGTGTGTGTGTGTGTGTGTGTGTGTGTGTGTGTGTGTGTGTGTGTGTGTGTAAGGGGCCAGCCAGACCGGTCTACCTAGGTCACCGCACTCAGCATTACACCGACCTACATGACATATAGGAACGAAAGTGTTCTTTTTACAGCCTCCATTAAGCAAATCAATCATCGTATTACGCAAATCAATCATCGTATTAAGAAAATCAATCATCGTATTAAGCAAATCAATCATCGTATTAAGCAAATCAATCATTGTATTAAGCAAATCAATCATCGTATTAAGCAAATCAATCATCGTATTACGCAAATCAATCATCGTATTAAGCAAATCAATCATCGTATTAAGCAAATCAATCATCATATTAAGCAAATCAATCATTGTATTAAGCAATTCAATCATCGTATTAAGCAAATCAATCATCGTATTAAGCCAATCAATCATCGTATTAAGCAAATCAATAATCGTATTAAGCAAATCAATCATTGTATTAAGCAAATCAATCATCGTATTAAGCAAATCAATCATCGTATTAAGCAAATCAATCATCGTATTAAGTAAATCAATCATCGTATTAAGCAAATCAATTATCGTATTAAGCAAATCAATCATCGTATTAAGCAAATCAATCATTGTATTAAGCAAATCAATCATCGTATTAAGCAAATCAATCATCGTATTAAGCAAATCAATCATCGTATTAAGCAAATCAATCATCGTATTAAGCAAATCAATCATCGTATTAAGCAAATCAATCATCGTATTAAGCAAATCAATCATTGTATTAAGCAAATCAATCATCGTATTAAGCAAATCAATCATCGTATTAAGCAAATCAATCATCGTATTAAGCAAATCAATCATCGTATTAAGCAAATCAATCATCGTATTAAGCAAATCAATCATCGTATTAAGCAAATCAATCATTGTATTAAGCAAATCAATCATTGTATTAAGCAAGTCAATCATCGTATTAAGCAAATCAATCATTATATTAAGCAAATCAATCATCGTATTAAGCAAATCAATCATTGTATTAAGGAAATCAGTAATTGTATTAAGCAAATCAACCATTGTATTAAGTAAATAAATCATGTATTAAAAAACAATCATTGTATTAAATCAATCACTGTATAAATCAACTCAATCACTGTATTACTATGACCTGTATGCAACACTGGGTTATCTATATTGTGGAAACTAGTGGAGATAAAGATAGAGATAGAGATAAAGCCAACCAGTGGTTTTTATCAATGTATTATCAATGATAAAGTCCCTGATGAGCGAAACGTCTTCCCAATAAAATCACATAATGTGTCTTATTCACATGTTGTATCATACCAGTGATATACAATAATAAGTCGTAAGTATACGTCACATGTGGTCAAATGAGATTTTTTTAAGAGACTAAACAAAATACTCAAATGTTAGGTAAAAGGATACATATGCAACTAATGTGATATTTTACTGTGGCAACGTTTCGCTCTCCAGGAGCTTTATCAAGCTGTTACAAACAATACATGGACACAGTGGGTATATATAGGTACTAGAGTGAGGTACATGATGGGTCCAGGGACTGGACCCCAAAGTTTTGATAACTAAACAACTTACAAAGGTAAGTTGTTCACTTATCTGGTCACAGTCAAGAACATATTGTGACATACATTGTCACAATCATTAACAAATTACAAAGTAATGAGCCAAGATGTCCTAAATTGTACATAAATGTCTTTTTCCACACACAATATTTAAGAAGGTAAGAACATAAGGAGGAACACTGCAGCAAGCCTACTGGCCCATGTATGCATGTTGCATATGTGTCTTACCTAACAATCTGTCGGTATTTTATACCATTTTAATGTTCATTCTGTCAGACACTGCAACACAAGGGTATCTTGGTACAGACCAACAACTTCGACAACCTCTACTAGTGAGAACGGCTGGATTTGAGAGGGACCTCACCTCCTGGCACTATATAAGGCTCCATCCTGTCACTTCAACTTCATATTGTTTCGGACAACGGAACAATGCTCTTCTCCAGACTGAGGGACTGACCACCTCAAAACTTTAAGGGTGATGGACTGATTACATCGTCTTCAAGTATCTTCTGCTTCTATCAACTTTTCTGTACTCGACTGAAGAAGCCTACTGTGTAGGCGAAACGTTTCGAAATAAAGATACCTAACTGTTGCATATGTGTCTTACCTAACAATCTGTCGGTATTTTATACTATTTTAATGTTCACTACTGGCCCATGTTGGGCAGGTCCTTCTCCATCCCAAAGGAATAAGCTTTGATCTCAGGCTGAAGTTGACTTGCATAAGTCAACGATGACCTCTTTATTAAGGTCACTACAATGAAGGTTTGAATAAATGGGTTAGAAACCGACAGAGTGATAAATAAGACATTTGTGCAACACCTGGGTATCTTTATTCTGTAAACGTTTCACCAGCTAGTGGTTTCTTCAGTCCATTGCAGATGAAGACGAATTAGTGGTAATCAGTCCCTCAGCCTGGAGTCGATGTGTTCAGGGCTGAGGAACTGATTACCTCAAACTACTCCTTATCTTCCACCTTTCTCTGCATTGGACTGAAGGAGCCACTGACTGGCGAAACGTTTTCAGAATAAAGATACCCAAATACTGCAGTGTCACATTCTACAATAAAGGTGTGGGTCTGACGGTGTTGAGGATAAATGATAGCTTATACACCAGCAGCGTTCTGTTACCCGAAGTCACATAGATGGAACAAAGCTATGTTTCCCATCACATAGATGAATTTATATAAATATATATAAGGCTGAGCTGGGAGACTATGGGTTCAGTAGCAACAGTGTCGGAGTTACTGTTACTTGGGAATCATTCTCTCTCTGGGCTGCCTACCTCACACACGTAGAGGAATTAGAGAAAAACAATTGATATGTGTATATGAAAGTGATATGATAACATCATCAAACAATGTGCGTCGTAACTCAGGTTCTTCTGTTCACAAAGGACCCGGGATCAATTCTGATAAGACTGGAAACAATGGTCATGTTTTCCTTCTACCTGATGCCCTTGTTCACCTGGGTGTTCGCTGCTGCTGTGGACGGCATACTGGATATCTGAAGGATTCTTCCGTGGGCCAGTAGGTCTGCTGTAGTGCTCCTTACGTTCTTAAGAGTCAACACCCCCGCGGCCTGTTCCCATACTAGGCCTCCTGGTAAATCAAGGCCTAATCAACTAGGCTGTAGCTACTGGCCACACGCAGCCAACATACAAACCAAAGCCCGGCAGATCAGGAACTGATTGAGCAACTTGTATACCGTTCTGAGCTAAGACAAAAGCTCTTAGCCTGAAAATTGAAAGGTGTAAAGAAAAAAAAAATAGAAAACAGCTTGTCACGTTATGTGGTAACCGGTTGGCGACTCTCTCAGGCAAGTGAAAGCCAACCTTGTCAACACCTCTCGCTACCCATTAATAATTATCGGTCGAGAGAGAAAAACGCCAATCTGGAGTGTGGTAGGAGTCGTACAGCGCCTGGAGAACGAGAAGCAATCATGTCTGATCCAACGTATGGTAGGCGTAGCCAGGGCCTCCAAGAGAAATTCTGCAAGGCGGAACAAGACTGCTTTGCGGCCCCTAAATGCAGGCTGAAGCCTCCAGTCTAAGTGAATTTTACATAACTATTTTTCTAAAACTAAAAATCGTTGAAACTACAAAAAAAAAATTTAATAATAATCTGTGAATCTCTGGAGAGATTCACAGTCGGGCCCCGGACCAATGTACCGGCTGAAATACCCCTCTCATAAGCCCTGGGTTTAGCTCAGCTTCGACTAATCAAGAGCCCTCTGGCAACTTCATCACACACCGTACCCTTCCTCTATGAAGAGTCACGCCTGGGGATCAGTTCTAAGGTGAAAGTATTTGTTTATAACTACGGTGACACTGTGATCTTATAATTGTTAACACTGTGATCTTATAATGTCAGTTGATGTATCTTTAAAAGAATACAATAAGGCAAATGTCACGATAGCCAGCGAGCGGTGGATAAAGAGAACTTTCAAAACAAGGAAAATAATGCCACCGGTGACGCTATTCAAATCACTGTTGCTCTCTTGTTTTAGAGTATTGTTAAGTATTCATGGTTCTGTTCAGGGCAGGGAACATATCAGAGCTGAAACAGATACAGACCATTTACGGCCCGATTGAAGCCATTTAAATTACTGGAACGCCTCAAAGTCCTAAATATATACTCGCTGAAACAGGAAAGAGA